>NC_056740.1:233618280-233835748 GCF_019279795.1 Protopterus annectens | reverse complement strand
GATGTTAAGATTTGGGGGACAGGATTAGGAATCAGTATATTAGAGGGTCAGCTCAGGTTGGACAGTTTGGAGACAAAGCAAGAGAGGCGAGATTGCGTTGGTTTGGACATGTGCTGAGGAGGGATGCTGGGTATATTGGGAAAAGGATGCTAAGGATGGAGCTGCCAGGTAAGAGGAAAAGAGGAAGGCCTAAGATAAGGTTTATGGATGTAGTGAGAGAGGACATGCAGGTGGTTGGTGTGAAAGAGCATGATGCAGAGGACAGGAAGAAATGGAAACAGATGATCCTCTGTGGTGACCCCTAATGGGAACAGCTGAAAGAAGATGATGACATGTCAAGCAGAGTGCCTCTTTGGCCCTCTTTAAAAGGAACCTTGACGATTGGATGGAAGAAAGGAAATTCACTCCAGGGATCACGTCAGTCACCCTGCTAGACAGGGGTCCAGGGAAGTAAATAGTGTGGGAAGAAATAGCCAGGGAATTGTTATGGCTAGGCTTGTATAGGCTCTAGGGCTAATAGCCTAGTACCAACCTATGAACCTATGAACCTATGAACCTATTAAGACATTTTGGTACCTCAGCTAGAAGGCAAGAAGCCGAGGTACCAGAATGTGTTAATAAAGAAGTTTTGTGTCCTACAGTGGTGTTCCAGTTTATGTTCCTGTTGGTATGTGTTTATTGGAGATACTGTTAGGGATTCCCCAGACACATCCCAGGACTGACGTGTTTACCAAAATAAAGATCTGTGTTAGCCTCCAACCATCAAGCAACCATACCTGTCTCTCCTAATGTGTATTGTTTCCAGCTGTGAGGGCAGTCACTAAGCAAGCTTCAAGAAAAAAAGATACCTGAGAGAGGCTAAGCAAGATTTCAGCCAACATTATCAGCCCTATAATGATCTGAGTTAGCCCCCAGCTATCAAGCAACCACACCTTTCCCTTCTAATGTACGTTATTTCCAACTGTGAGTGTAGTCTGCAGGTGCAAGCAAATAATCATGAGAGGTCTGAATAGTGTGTTCTGAATAAAATTTACAAAGATTTATTCATGCATCTACAAAGTCATAAATAAACAGTGTTCCTCATAAGAATATCCATCTATATACAAAATAGATAGTCTGCCATAGAAGTGGAGAAAAAAAATACCAGCAAGCTGAAAAAGCAAAGTTCAGTCCAGCACAGCAACACTCACAGTGTATCATTAAAGAAACTACAAGAACAAAGAGTGCCTGCACAGAGAATAAGCAATATTTCAGCCTGCGTCATCAGACCTGCATGTTAGTACTAAAATAATCTTAAGTCCTCTGAAATAATTTTATTGGTGTTTGACATAGTGCTGTAGTGACCACTAAAGGTATGCACATGTCACTTGGGACGTAATCAGCACCAACCCCTTAACTCCACTAAAGGCTCTGGTCCTAGTTTAATTATGCCTTTCTCAAATACCCTCCTATTAACAAGGCATCAGTTCCCCACACACGTACACATACACATTATCTCTCTAGGTTCCCTAATTTTGCAGCTGTAATAAATATTTTTCTTTGCTGCATAGAAAGAATCTGCCTTCGCCAATATTGAACTTAACCTATACATTTTAGATAATATCATCTGAAAGAATACTAATTAATAGCACTTTTGCAATTGTAATCTGCCTGTTAGTCACTCCCTATTAGATTAGTACATCATCCCCCACTTTCTCTCTTGTAGGTAAGTCTCTCTCTTGAAAGTAAGTCTCATTTACTGTTGGAATATGAAAGTACTCAACAAATTGATTTCTTTTTTTTTCCTTTTCACTTGTTTCCAGCAGTGTGTTGTTTAGTATAAAACTCAGTTTCTGTCTTCCTCAGTACATTCGGTAGAGAATGAGCAGGGACATGCAATATGCTCGTTACAGGAAAACATATACGAGTTGCAGCTGAACGTCTAGAACAACAGAATTGTCATTATGTTCAGGTAACTCAAATGAGTGGTGCATTTGGGGGTAGCAACCCTTGATTCACAGTTATACCACTAAACTAGAATAATAACCAGCTGATTTTGTAGCTATTAAAAGTTTAACTCCCTTATCATGTGGCACCAGTGGATTATTAATTTCATAAACAATATCGACAGCAAGGGTGTAGCCAGGCATTACAGACTACATGAGTAAGTACTTTTTTTTTCTGAGCAGCTTTCAGGAAAAAAAGTCTGGCTTATTGAGCACAAAAGATGTCTATAACTGTCTCAATTAATGCCTACAGCATAGACATTTACATAGCTTGCTTATCGATGAGCCCTTTCATTTGAAAAATAACCTGTTTGCATTGTTGAAGGTGTGATAGCTGAAAGGAGTCCATTGCATACAGTATCTAAAAGGCAGTATTTGGAGAGGTGTATATTTTTTGACATGTGGTGGAGTGCGGAACAGTAATATTAAGGCTCTGAGTAAAAACAGCAGTTTCTAGCTATAAACACCCTTCTATAGCTATCTAGTTTAGCAAAGAAAGTGATTGTGTGTGAGAATGTGTGTATGTGTGTTTTATGTGAATGTTGGGAGGAGGTAGCCATGTTGTTTGCGAAATAAAAGATAGTTATTTCATCACTGATAAAAGATCACTGATATGACTTGCTGGAGGAAGAGTCTTTGGGTCTGAAACACATTACAGTGGCCATATATTTGTGGCCATTATATTTCTGTGACTTTTTCACAGTAAAATGAGATGCACTCTATTAGAAGGTCATTCTAATCACAACTTAAAAATATCCTTCTTAAACAAGCGTCCACTCAGTTTATATAACTTGGTATTGACATATTTTGTAATTAACTCTCATATAACCAAATTCTTCCAATTGTTACTTACTTAAGTGAATGATGATGTGACTATGGACTTTGTAACTCACTTGGTATTGTCTATATTTTAGTCATTACACACACACATGTATGTGTGTGTGTGTGTGTGTGTGTGTGTGTGTGTGTGTGTGTGTGTGTGTGTGTGTGTGTGTGTGTGTGTGTGACATAGATAGATAACTAACTATGAAAAGGCAGAAACTACCAAGAATAAGACAGTAGCTCAAATATATATGGATGTTGTATGCAGTTAATCCACTATACAGACTGTGGTTAAACAGAAAGAAAGAAAGAAAGAAAGAAAGAAAGAAAGAAAGAAAGAAAGAAAGAAAGAAAGAAAGAAAGAAAGAAAGAAAGAAAATGTGTTGGCACGTTAGTTGAAGGTTCTAGCAGATACCTATGAAGACCAAAAGCACTAAACAAAGTTTTCTAATAATATTAAAATTGTCTGATTATTAAGGTCTTACTTCCTGTTAAGCTTATGGTCACTAGTATTCTAACTAGAATGTTACCTCATGTGGCAATAACTACCCTCTTGGCAATCTTACAGTTATTGCTAACTTTCTCAAATAGCTGTTAGTTTATCTTCTGAGTAAATTCATCATAAAGTCGTGCATTTGCAAAATATAAATCATTTGTTGCCCTTCGGTACACCTTATTTGTGTTCACTATTAGTTCCTCAGAAGAAATAGTTATTAAGTGCTATAGTGTCTCATAAAACCAATATCCAGGTTCAAACCATCATCTGATTGGACAACTAAATTAGCGTAATCACCATTGTTCTTCTTTCAAAAGGGGTACAGAAATATCCTCGAAGAACCATAACTGACATATGTGCTACAGAATAATCAGACTGGGAAAATGTGCTGCCTCTGGCTTGTCAGTCATTTTGCATGTAACTGGGTGCATATGAGCATTCATCCTAGTTCTAACTGACTATCCTGTCTCTCCTATGTAACCTATATCTGGACATTTCCTGCATTTGAGTAGAAAAACAACATTTTTAGAAGTGTATGTAAATATACCCTGTACTTTGAAACTTCTGTTCTGTGGCATTATGTATGAAGTAGTACACATGGTCTGACATGCTTTGCACCCTGGATGGTTGCAGGGTTTTATGCCATTTGGACGGCGCAGTGGTGCAGCGGTAGCATTGTCGCTTCACAGTAAGATGTTCTCCGGTTCAATTCTCAGCTGGGGTGCCTTTTGTGTGGAGTCTGCATGTCTTCCCTGCATTCATGTCGGTTTCCTCCGGGTGCTTCAGTTTCCTCCCATGTTACAAAGGCATGCATCTGGAGCATTTCTCCCCAGGCCTCCACTGAAAATTGGCTTCGTTTCAAGTCGGACTATCATGGTTAACAAATGTTAAATACATTTTGCATTGTGTTCTGTTCTACTGTAAGTATGCTTCTGACAATTAGATTCTTTAAATTTGGTGCTTGTTTAAATGACCACAGTGGGAGTACTTGAAAAAATGTTTCTCATGTTGTCATCATCATTTAACAGTACTTGGAGATCCCTTATGATTTTGTAGATTTTTTGGATTATATCTTTTCACTAGTAGAACTCTGTCACACAGGTAACTCTCTTTATATTGTATGGCTAATGATTACAATTTTTACTAAGCTCAAAGTTGTTAACACCCTAATGTAGTTCCACACCATTCTAGTTAACCCCATCAATTTAGGTGCAATGCAGGATCACCTTGTTTTGAAGTCTCTACCATGACCCATCAAAACTGATACAGGAAACCTTCAGAGTTAGCAAACATTATTGTTTTTCTATAATGACCTCTTCTCGGTGAAACTACATAAAAAGCTATGTAGTGTATTCCATACCCTGCATGCAAGGTAGTGGAAGATCTACCTGCAAGCCCATTTTTGGTTTTGGTGACACTAAGAGAGGTCAAACAGGGGACAAAGATGAGAAATAGACAGCAGAACCACTGAGAAAAGTAGGGTGGAACATGAGCTGCTATGCCAAGATTAAGATAAAAAGACTGAAAATAATAACCCCTAAAATTCTCAAAAATTTGACTGCAGTCCAGTGAAAATCATTAAAGCAACATTTAACAATCATTAGCCATCGTAGAGATTCTGCATTACTACAGGCTGGCCACATTGCTATCAAAAGTGACTAAAAAAGGCAAAACCAAGAATTA
Source organism: Protopterus annectens (assembly GCF_019279795.1). NCBI lineage: Eukaryota > Metazoa > Chordata > Ceratodontiformes > Protopteridae > Protopterus > Protopterus annectens. Next base: position 233,830,762 of record NC_056740.1, on the reverse strand, counting down.
CATTTCAATGAGTCAAAACTAATTAATTGGGAAAGTGGAAGAGAAAATTACACAAATTTCTTATGAATATCTGCACAAGGCAAGAAAACATAGTACTGGTTGTAGTTATCCACCCATCCACAACCCCTTTTCCCACTTTTTACACATGGAGTAGGGGTGTCACTTCAACAGTGACAAATACCTAGAGCCAAGGTTGACATGACCTGGTGGCTAGCCCTGCCACAGCTGTTTTTGCATACCACACACTTGCACGCACTCTCACAACTATGGCCAACTCAGAGTATACAATGCACATACTGCATCTAATCATGCAATGATGTTTCGCCCTGAAATCCATGGATTTCACAAAATCTTTGCAATAAAATGGTTCTGCTAGGGGACTTTAACTTGGACTACTACTAACTCAGTAACAACTCATCTGCTTTTTTATGTAAAACAAAGGGTCTCCACCAGCTGATATGCCTGATAACTATGGCTTACCAGATATAAACTCCAAAGTACTCTCTTACTGGCTCTTGACCAATTGCCCAAACCTCTTCAGAAGTGCTGTAATTTTATCAGATGTCATAAAATATATGGAACATCTGGTGAGAGAAACCATACACCATACCACCTTGGTACAGTTACACCAGATAGCTTCCTAACATCATCATATTCCCAATATTTTGCAGGACTTTTATTAAACAGATTGAAGATCTATCCCTAAAGTACCAGTAAAAGATGATGCCTTTTAGTACTTTTGTACTGATAAACAGGCATGTCCCATTAAGAAGAATTAGGGTTAAGGGTACCTATTATGCTTGGATGAAATGAACTGTCAATTTGTTTGTTTCTGCTGTATTGAGGCAAAACTTTAGTACTAATACCCTTTCACCCTTAAAAATATATATGGAAATTTGAAAGATACAACGCAGCCATGTCAAGTTTTTCCTGAAACTCCAGTCACACAAAGCTCACCAACTTCACAGCACTCAGGGTCAAAACCATGATTGTCACCCAGATGATCAGTATTTGACATGGAGGACTAGTTTGTCCATCATGGTGGATGGAAGTAGTCCAGTCTGCTGCAATGCAGACACTAGCTACAGAATGACTATACAGCATGCAGTACAAGGGCTGGGAATTTGCACTGCCTCTGCCAATTTGTATTAACAGAGTAACCTTCAACTCATGTGGGCAGGAGCATGCATAAACAGGAAGTCATGGACACCCCCCACTCCTACAGGTTGAGATTAGAACTAAAAATTAGGGAAAATCCCCTGATGGCTCCCTAGTAGACAGCTCCTGAGGAACAAGCAGGCATGAATAATTATGGCTTGGTTAGGCCTGATGGTCAAAAGGCACAGAAGGGAAAGGAAAGACAGTCCACAAAAAATTCCAGGAAAAATGTCAACATTATAATCGAGGACAGTGCTAGTTTTGGCACATCTCAGAGGCTAGTCAAGGTAATCTTTACAAGACTACTTGTTGCTTATTTCCCAAAAAGGCCTGCTCTACCCAAGCTGCTGCTACCATAAAACATCCTGCTGACTAACCAGTATTTGGGTTCCAAATCTTACTGGTCTCATACCCCTTTAAAATGCTACACAGTTGCTCTAACATTTAAGAAAAACACAGAAACTAAAACTGCCTTACCTCTTACACTACTCTTCATAGGTTCCAGCCCAGAATATTTACCTACATACTCCTTTTTCACAAACCTGGAGACCTGCAGCTACCTAAAAATGATAGAACTATGTGTATCATTTTCCCTAGAAAAAATTGCTTGAAAAGAATGCACATACCCAGCTCACTGCCTTCACCATCAGCAACTGTCTTCTCACCACTATAAAACTTGGGTCCCAACCAAAGCATAAAACTAATACATCCCTTGTTCAGCTAATCAACTTCATTTATTCATCAAGGAAAAATGAGACTGCACTGATGGTTTATTCCTTTAATTACAGCAATACTTTTTTCATTGTGGTTCATAATTTATTACACTCCAAACCCCCCAGTCTGGGCTAAGGAACACTCCCATCTCAGAAAATGGTGCATTGTTTATAAAACAGGATGACAGTTGGATACACCGAGACTCAGTCTGAGGCCCCCTACTGTTCCTTGTTTTTGTTAACAATGCTGTTAGGCCTGTGAAAATATGTACATCATTCAATATGCAAATAAGATTGCCCTACTAGCTACAGTTCTCAGAGCTGCTGACTGAAAGCTGAATTAAAATCAAGTCTCTTATCCTGGAAAGCTGGCTCTAATGTCATCCCGTTTGGGATAACAAAGTGCTCAATCAATCCAAAGAAGGTCTCTGCCACTTCCCTTCAAGGAATTGTTAGAATCATGGAAATATGAAAAGAAAATAATGTCTAACCAGAAGTTTTTTCTGTGTGTGTGTGTGTGTGTGTGTGTGTGTGTGTGTGTGTGTGTGTGTGTGTGTGTGTGTGTGTGTGTGTGTGTGTGTGTGTGTGTGTGTGTGTGTGTACAATTTAACATATGGAAGAGTGATTTTAACATTTCTGTCAGTAGGGTGACATAGACAAGCTTTTTGTGGATTGCAATGGACTGGAAAATTTGACTTCTACATTTCATACCTCTCAACTGTCCAGATTTTTGCAGAACATTCAATTTTTTGTCTCATATTTTTGGTCTGTTCCTCATAAAATTTGCAGTTTTCTGTCAAATCACTGAGGAATGAAGTCACTAAATAATGACATACATTTGAGTTTCAGACTTCATATCCTTCAGAAAATGCATGTTAACACAAATCCTGTTATTCTAGCAACTTTCTAAGTTTATACAAGAAATATTTAAAATCTGTACCTATCTGTGGGGCTTTGTCCCCTCATTATTTTAGGGGTTGTCCAGATTTCTTTGTCTAAGAGTTTGAAAGGTATGCTACATTTCTAAGGGAGTCCATTGTACTTAACAAACATAAGTAGTGTTCCTTATCAAATCTTTTAGCCTACCTCCATCTCCATCTCTCTTTTGCTCTCCTTGTACAAACCTGTACACAACCTTAAATCCTTAGACAGCTTTTTTCCAAATACCCACTTCTGCCAGGAAATCTGGTGACAAAAGCATTTTCTATTTCCTTACCCATTTTATGTAGTTCACTCTCTTTCTTCCCCAGAGTCACTCACTCACCATAAAGGTTCAAAGGGGATTAAAATTGGATCTACACAGTATATGCCATTGTGAACAATACATAGTAGCCTACCCTAAATCTGTCTTAGCCAACCTCCTGTATTGCTCAAATATGAGTGATCACATGCCTGTAACTTACAAGGAACTTATACCCAGCTCACTGTAAAAACCCCAGCAACTCCCCCTCCAAACATACACTCCTGACCTGATAGTCTGTCCCCTGACTTTAATATTGCATTATTCATAGATACTAACTGTATAAGTTTAAGCTAATTTAATCAGGGTTCTTTCTGCTCACAATATTGAATGCTTTTTTGCCCTACACATTTTTATCCAGCACTTTCTACTATGGACTTCTCCAGTTTGTAACCTTCCACTTGGTTTTCTACTTAACCAGTTCCTCTCTCCTTATTGTTTATTTTTTGCTTTGCCTTGGCTCTCTGCTGACTCAGGTCCAAACCACTCAGTTCACCCTCACTTTGCTCAAGCTCACTCTACTCCCCTACCCTATCCCCATTCCCACACACCCCACATGTATTGCATTTATACTCTAGGCAATTAGTTCCCTCCCACATAACTAATCAATCATATCTCACTCCCCCCTCCTCTCCCTACCTAACAACACTCTATACTCTGTTCCTTTACACCACAATACTTAACACACTAACAACACGCCCATTCCCTCCCACATCTTATCCCAACTACCAGTCTATCATTCTCCCAATCATGCTCCTAAATATGTCTATAGCTTTGCTACTTTTCTTTCTGACTTCCCTTACTTCTTATCATGACAAACTCCACTATAATAAACCAAAACAAACTCTTCCCTTCTCCAACAACCACTCTACTTCACATCATTTATTGTCTCTCCCTCTTTACATTACACCTCTTTCACCCACCCATTTCATTATAAAATACTCCAACTACCTCCCACCCACTCTAGATTCAAACTTAAACATCTTACACCCAAGTCCCTTACACACAAACCACACCTACCAATCATAATCCTCCTACTAGCTGGTGATATCCATCCTAACCCAGGACCATCTACTTCACCCCCAGTTTTGGCTCAGGCAACCCTCATCTTAACCCAACTAACCAGGACTCCCACCCTCACTACATCCCCATCTTCCCATATCCCGATCTACCACACTCCCAAGAACTTAACATCAATGTACAAAGCCTAATGAATAAAATCACTGACCTTCATGCATGGATCTTAAATTATTCTCCTCATGTACCAGCCCTATCAGAAACCTGACTTAAACCTCATATCCCTAACATAGACATTCTACCCCCCTGGCTACAACATATACAGATTAGATAGAGCCACAAAAAAGGTGGAGGTGTAACAATTCTTTACTCTGACACACTGACCCTATCTCCCTTCCCCATTGCTATATCAGACTTCCATCCTGCAGAACTCCTAATACTAAACAGCCACCTAAACAATCACAAAAAGTTTTCTATCTCCTCAATATATATCCCACCTGGTAAGAACATCCCTATCATCGAAAACATACTTTCCTGGGTGTCACAGAACATTACCTCTGAAACTATTCTTCTCGGAGATGTAAACATTGATTGGAATATCCTCAACATACATTCCCCTTTCCAAAGCATCAATTTGTTCAATTTTACTCAACTTACTACCCCTACACGGCTATTCAAAAACTCCAATAATGGCTCAACACTTGACTGATTCCTAACCAACAACCCCCACCTCTACCATAATCCTAGAACCCTTCCTGATGCCTTGAGTGACTACCTACCAATCAGCATACACAGCTATACTCCCAAATAAGTAAACCACACCTATACAAATCCTGCCACAAACTATCTGATTTCAACCCTACCTTTTTCAATGATAGGCTTTCCTCTGTTAATTGGTCTATCCTATACTCACTACCACTAAACAATGCAGTACTTAAATTCAATCACATCTTTCTTAGCATACTCAGCACACTAGCACCCCCCCAGCAGAATAAAAATAAAATCAAACTATGCCCCCTGGCTCAGTAAATATACTCGTACACTAATGCACAAAAGAGACTCTGCCTGGAAAACCTGGCAAAAAAAGAAAATCCCTATCCCACTATCAATTATTTAAAGAAATAAGAAACAATACCAAAAAAAAACATTGATTGTGTGGTCTCTGCACATCGAGAGGTGTGAAGGGTGAAGCCCCCCCCCCCCATGTAAAAGTAAAGTTTTGAGTTGTTTTAGGTGATTGCAAATGTAACAAATTGTTTACATTTGCAATCACTTAAGTTAGAAATTTTTGTATAGGTAGTAATAATGACAGATGAACTTCTTTGATGCACTTTCTGTCGGTTAAAGCTCATCAGCAATTAAAATAAATATACTGAGAAATGTATACATAAATATATGTATATGTAGCAAGGGTATATGGATGCAGTCACGACATTGAGTAGTGCAGGCTGCTAAGATTCTCTGATGCTTTAATGGCATTACACCATGTTTTTCTTTTTTCCCCTCAGGGCTGTACACAGTTGTTCCTTTACATTCACTTATTTGGCCCATTTGTTAGAGTAGTACAGGAGATGGGTATTTCATGGCAAGACAAAAGCCCTACAGTGCATTCATTCCTGCTCAGCAATCTCTGTCAGCTCTCCATTCCATGTCAAGAGTTAATTGATAGAAAGCAGACAACTTGCTGGTCCAGACTGGGAGGGGGCAGCCTACCTTCTCACAGTAGCAGCAACTTGCTAGTTTATCCAAGACAACAATCACTGCCTCTCAAAAGGAAGGGTTTCTCTGCATGCCAATTTTTCCTCAGTTCCATAGTCTAAATACACTATGGCAGAACAGGGCTGCCTGACTTGGATCTCTACTATGTAAACACCTGGTGCTTACTGTAGGTGTCGCTCATATGGTGAACCATGGTTGCCCCCCCCCCCCCATGACAGAACCAGAAATGGCTTTTCACTCCCATATTAGCCAACAAGCTGCTACAGGCACCTGCGCCCCTACATGAACTCGGGTTGTCTGCGACATAGTCAGGGCTTTTTCCCACTACACCACAGATATGGCTTTGACATTACACCATGTTTTGACTTTCAAAAGTAATACTTTAGCAATCATACTTTACTTTTTGTAGTTGCTGTATTCACAGTTGCTATTCTTGTACTTCTGTTAGGTAGCCAGTTTCTACACTAAATTAAAATCATGTCATTCAGACTTATGGAAGGTATCATCATTCTGACAATCTTAGATTCTAATAAGAAATATTCTGTATTGTCAGACTAATAAGGTAGTAACCCTAAAGCTACCCAGGAGTCTCACATTTGTCTTTTGCTGTTGATAAAAGCAGGAAAATGTTTCTGCATATATAGATAAAGAGGCATTGGTAATCAGTGGTTAATGATATATAGTAACACAGTGGAATAAAAGGGATAATCTTAATAGGATAGTCTGAAAGCATGTTCCGGAAACCTCTGTCTAGAATAGACAGTTTGTGTGATCAAAACTTAGTTCTGTTCAAAGGCTGGGGAGAACATCTCGTAAAGTGATTTCTTTGCTGCAGTAAGACTGCAAATAAGTTAGCAAATTTTCAGAACTAGTAATACTGAAGGAAGAGACTAATCTAAACATTGACAAAAATAAAAGCATGCCAGCATGGACAGCAAAACTAGGAGGTTGTAATACCAGATTATTTACTCTCACCATATCTCCTAGGCAAAAGATAAATATGAAAGGATGTAAACCATCTGTCACAGGGTGGTGAAGCAAAGGAGATACAGGCTGTGAGGAGGAGGAGTCAGCAGTATTGTGGGCATGCTAAGAGAAGGTGAGGATGTTACTGCTTGTTTGGAAATGACAGGCATAACTACAGTACAGAAAAGGAGATCAGGTATTACTGCTTAGGAAATGTGTCTATTCTGTCAGCACAGGAGCAGCCTAACTACAGGCCATACTAGAATGTTATCTATAAGACAAGAAAAGGGAACATATTGATGGGGACACTATGTGTCCTGCCCTGTAATGGTAACTACTAAAACATGCTGCATTAATCATATTGTTTTTCAAGTGCAAAGATTTTCCAACTACTCCTCTCCTTTTGTGGTATATACTATAACTTGTTCATTTAACGAATTTTATATTGGCAAGAGTATCCAGCCAATTAGACAAAAGATACAGGAATATATTATACACACACACACACACACACACACACACACACACACATATATATATATATATATATATATATATATATATATATGAGATTGCTGAATCACAATATGAATAACAGTGTTAAACAACATTTCTTTTTGAAATTTGCAGAGGCGTTTCTTCATATTTAAGGTATTTTGTCATGGAACTGTGTGCAACAAACAAAACTATTCTAATCAATATACACTTTCCTTACTGAGGAAGTTAGAATATGCATAAGGTATTTATATAATGAAGTGTGATACTGTGGCACTGAAAAGCTAAATAAAGATCAAACATTGTAATAATGTAATGATTGTTATTTGACTGAGTAATGATCCTTTGAAAATGCGTTTATATTGAGGTCGTCAAAGTTGTTCTCTAATCAGAAAAGTTTTTAAAGTGGATGAGCTAGACTGATGCTTGTTTTGAAAGGATAAAGAGCAATAGCCAAATTCATCCCACCCATTTTATACGATTACAAACACTCTGGAGAGTGTTTACATGTGGTTATAAGGGTATGATGGCAAGGTTTTAACTACTATTGCTTCATCTCAGCTGCAGTACTAACCTGCCTGCTGCTCTATGCAGCCCTGGTACTGTTTTTGCATAGGTCATGGCTGAAAAAGTATCAGATCAGCTCACTAACCCTATATACATATATAGATATGTGTGTCTGTGTGTATGCATAAATGCAGTTTGCAGTGTTTCAGAAATTGTGTTAGCTAGGAAAAGAGATCTGTACAGCAGTCAGATGCAAGATTTAAGCTCACATGAATAATACAAAAGCCCAGCAGGAAAAGGTAGCTTTTGGCGCACCTCCAAGGTTATATATATACAAAACTGAATGATTATTGCACATATAATTTAACATTAATCAAGGAAAAAAGTTGTTACACAAAAATGTGGGTACTGGATTTCAAAAATATACAATTTCTTAGCACAGGTATGAATTAAAACTATGTCTTTAGATAGAGGGAGTGTGGTACTGAGGAAGCCAAAAAGACCTGACTGACCGAAGCCACAGAGAAAACAGTAATTATCTACACTAGAGAAGTAAACAAGGTCAAGAAAAACAAAGTTTCATTTGTTCTCAAAGTAAGTAGTAGAAATACAGAGACTAACAACTAAAAATGCCTTTTCAAGGACTGCAAGGGAGTAAATCAGGAGAAAAGATGAGAGTGTTGCACGTTTTACTCATGAAAATGTATTATTCATAGGTGACACCATAGTGAGACACACAGATGCACCTTACTCATCAGGCTGAGCAAAGAAAGGGAGACAGTGAGCAGCTTCTCAGGAGCCAGGAAATGACAGGTTACTAGTCCCTTCATCCGAGGTAAATCTATGACATAGTTGTTGTTCACATGGGTGTAAATGACTTGAGGCACATCCTTGGATTATATGAAGATAAATAGTGTGTAGCTCTCCGAGTCTGAGGCTGTCGGAGGCTGGTGTGTCCAGCTGGTCTTGAACAGCATCCTTCCTTCACCAAGTAAAATGCCACAATATAACCAAAAAGTATTTGATTTCATCAATGAATTCTATTAGTGTCATTAAAGGGACTTTCAATGTGTGTCACCCTCGAAGGAGATGGTTACTCTCTCCTCAAAGCTTTGATATGTTGGCCAAAAGTTTCTCCATCCCCATATTTCCTCTTTTAGGCAATGTCTGTCTACTTTATCTACTACCTTAATCAATCAGATCAGGATATTATAAAAGTAGTAGTGACAATGCTAGAAGCCTCAATAATGAACATTCCTCTTTAGAAGCCCTCCTAAACCAAGAAAATATTGGCAACTGCATCATCACTGAAACATAGTTCCAAAAGAGTAATAAAATACCCGCCTACCTGTATTCAATGCCTACCACTCATTCAGCCCCTCTACTGAGTTTATCTGTTACCAGTGGTGATGTGTCCATAGTCCTCTGTAATTTAAATTTTAGACTTATACAGCAAGACAATAATATCAACTCCTCCATATCCTAGTAGTTATCACTAAAGACTTTTTACCATATTACAGACAACTACTGAACCCTGTCTGTGATACCCATGACCCACAAGGCATATCTAAACAAGCTTGAGTCCCTCACCATTTATCCAAACACTATTATTGACGAGGCTCTTTGTTATCCATCCATAAACTGGAAGATCTACACTGCTACAAATAAAAATGCACAAAGTTTCCCAGATTTCATCAGTGCAAACTCTCTAGCCCAGATGATGCATTCCACTACTAGTGGTTCCAATTTATTTGAACAGGTTCTTATAAATATAGCGTCATTATAATTGACATCAATAGTTACCTCTTCACTGGTCAGCTTTTGACACCATTCAGAGATTTTCATTGTTAAGGCCCAAACCAAATTGCCCATAAATCCTACTATCTTTAGAGATTTCTCAAAGGCAGACTTACTAGATATTCCAACAATCTGAAGTAGTTTAAATGCCACCCTCCACATAATGATTCAGTTGTCTACACAACTGCATTTTTAAAGTTTCTAATTGCACCTCAGAAACTTTAGGAACAATACCATGCATTACACCAAGGTGGTGCATAACTTTAACACCCACTAAGCCCTGAGGGCATAACTAACATATTAGAAGATAAATTTAGCTCACATGTCTCCCCCATTACCATAGCTTCCCCCTGCATGACATCATGTCTGGACCCCACCTCCCCCCAAACATTGCAGCCTAGCAAATACTAAAGGTACTCTCATTGGTAAAAACATTAATACTGTGAATACTCATAATATGTCTGGGTACTTCATGCTTCATCGTTAGTATGAAGCACTATCTCACAGGGAGTTGTAGCTAGTCATTCTGGTTCCCAGAACCATTCTCCAGTCTGATTCATAGGTTCATAGGTTCATAGGTAGGTACTAGGCTATCTGCCTGAAGGCATTTATAAGCCTAGCCAGAAAGTGTTGGCTTTCGCCGCCCCCTTAGATTAGTTCCATGTGCCTCTGTCCAGCAGAGCCACTGAAGTGATCCCCGGGGTAAACTTTTTGTTTCCCATCCACTTGTCAAGGTTTCTCTTGAAGAGTGTTAGAGAGGAGCTCTGCCTAATGTAGATTGGAATCTTGTTCCAAAGCATGGGAAGTCTCTGAGACAGGAATCTATCCCTCCAGCACATCCTATTTATTGTTGTGGTGAGGTTTAGATCCCTAGAACGTGTGGCTTGAGGGGATATGGTTTTCTTTAGGTGGAGCATGTCCATCAATTCTGGGTTGGACATGGCCTTGTATGTCAGGCAGAGATCACCTTGAGTAGGTGGTATGCAACTGAGTACAGCTGGAGTTTCTTCAGTCAAGCTGCATAGGGCATCTGTTTGAGGCCAGTGATCCTCTTGGTGAGGTACTTCTGTGGTCTTTCCAGCTGTTGCAGGTGTCTTGTAAGGTACATCCCAAATGGGGAATTGTACTCTATGATGGGTCTGATGAGTGATGAGTAGAGGGGCACAATGACCTCTTTTGATCTGGATGTGAACCCTTTTGTGATTAGGTGGGCCACATAGAAGGATTTTCTAACCACTTTGGCAATGTGATTATCAAAGGAGAGATTACTATCTACTTGGGTCCCCAGATCCCTTATTACATCTTCTGTATTTAGGGGACTACCACCTGTGTGGTACTTTGTGGGTACTTTGTTTTTTCCAAAGGGGATGACTATGCACTTTTTGGCATTTAGCTTGAGGCCATGATTTTGACACCAGGTATCCGTTTCAGTGAGACCCTTTTGGAGGATGTCTGTGTCAGCCAGGGAGTCAATTATAGCCCCTAGTTTGCAGTTGTCTGTGAACTTGGTCAACCATAGTCCTACTGTGCTTGCCTGTACCTCTGAGAAGTATATGCCGAACAGGAGGGGTCCTAGGACTGAGCCCTGGGGAATGCCACTTGTAACCGGTTTAGAGTCGGACCTAGCTCCCGCAACTCTCACCATGTGAGTTCAGTCCATGAGCCAGTTGGCAACTCATCTTGTGATGTAGGGGTTTATGTTCAGGCTGGTGAGCTTGTCTATAATACCAGAATGGGGAATGGTGTTGAAGGCCTTTGTGAGGTCTAGGTAGGCTGTGTGTACCACCCTTCCCTTGTCTATAGCCTTGGTAACTGTCTCAAAGAAGTCTACCAGGTTTAGGAGGCATGATCTGCCCTTAACAAAGCCAAACTGGGTAGGGTCCAGTGTTTGGAGGTTCCCAATGTCTCTGTTAATGAGTTCCATGATGATGCGCTCCATAGCCTTGCAGACCAAGCTAGTCAGGGTCTGTTGTGGCTCCACCTTTGTGGAGAGGAATAATCATTGCTGTGCTCCACTCTATGGGTACGTAGCCTGTGGAGAGGCTGAATTTGAACAGTGTGTTTAGTTGAGGGGTTAGTTAGTCTTTGAGCTCGTGTAGGATGCAGTCTGGGACACCGTCCGTTCCCACTGATGCTGTGTTTTTGGCTTTGGAGAGGGCTGTTTTAACCTGAGTGTCTGTGATTACAGGGGCTCTACATTCTTCTGGTATGGTTATAGGCCCTTTTGAGGGTGACGGGGGGTGAAGTTTGCACTGAACCTGTCTGCCAGGATGTTGGCGATATCGGTCGGTTCAGTATATTTTGTGCCATTCTGCACTAACTCCGAGCGAATCTAACCATTACCACTTAGATGCTTGACATAGTTAAAGAATGCCTTGTGGTTATCTTTGGAGTCCTTGGCAATTTTTCTTTCGAAGCTCACCTTGGATGATTTTATGAGGGATCATAGTTTCTTGCTGAAACTGATCAGGGATGTCTTCCCTTTTTGGGATTTTACTCTTTTCTGTACTAGCTTCCTCCTTCTATTGTATAGCTTGTTTATGGCAGGTGTCCACCAGACTGGTTTCCTTTTCTTGCAGGAGTGAGTCTTGGTTTTGCTTGGGATAGCATAATCCATGCATTCTTGTAGGTGCCCATAGAATGCATTAGTAAAGGATTTTGCAGCTTGGATGGCATTATCCTTTGGCATGGGGGCTTTGAAACTTTCCACCTCCATTCTCCCCTAAGGTGAGGTCCAAATAAAATCAGCATATTTGAATGCCAATAATAAATTAAACCATATGCTGAGTGCTAAAACACTTCTGCAAATACATTACCAGAATTCAGAATTTGAATGATGTAATGAAAATCATATCCCTTGACATTTTGCACCCTGGGTGGCCGCCCCTTTCCCCCACTATAGCTATGACTCTGGTCTCTCAGCCATACTCCTGAGTCTGTTCAAACTCTGCCTCTCAAATGGTTTCATGCCAAAGCTGTGGATTACAGTTGTGGTCATTAGTTTCCACAAGGTGCCACTGCCACTGATCCTGGAAACTATACTGTATACCAATAAGTCTTGCTAGCCTTACCTGTAATATAATAGGCACATCAATGTGTAACTCACAGACAAAAATATTGGCAGCTTTCCATCACTTGATTAAAGCCAGTTGGGGTTTGTGAAAAGATCTTGTGTGCTTAACCAAGTAGTCATCATTCAAAAAGTTATTGAGGCATTACCTTGACCTGGAGAGGAACTTTGACACCATTCTGCATATAAGCATTAAAGGGAAACCAATCAAACTAAATGCAAACCCTTGTAATCCACTGGCTATTAAACTAGTTGACAGTAAAAACCTAATCAATTAGGACTGGTGGAACATTCTCCTCTAAAAGGCTCCTTACTACTGAGGTCACCCAAGCTCGGTACTAGGGCCACTTCTATTTGGCATTTATTCTCTGATGTCAAAGTTGATGTTAATGGTCTTTGGCTGGGCAGCTATACAGATGATTAAAAACACAGAGATACCATCTGCTCTGAGAACTTCCAGATTTTCACACAAACAACCTTATGGTGCCAAGACTACAGTCTAAAGTTTAATGCTAAAAAGTACAGCACCATGTCTTTGGTAAAACATGAGTACCCATGCACCTACCATAAAAACAGCCACTTAAAAGTACAGCAGAATGTCTTTGGTAAAATATTTGGTAAAACATGAGTACCCATGCCCCTACCATAAAAACAACCACTTAAAAGCACAGCACCATGTCTTTGGTAAAATATTTGGTAAAACATGAGTACCCATGCACCTACCATACAAACAGTCACTTAAAAGTACAGCACCATGTCTTTGGCAAAATCTTTGATAAAACATGAGTACCCATGCACCTACCATACAAACAGCCACTTAAATCAATGTGGTTGTCAGGGACCTGGGTACGTTTGTTGAGAATGGTAACCATGTTACCTTATGGACATGTATAGGGAACAAGTAAATATCCCAACATATACTCATTCTGCCTGCCTATGAGTTATTCATGCACAAAACACAGTGACCAAAAAACTACCATGGGAATGTAAGACTATGCTTCTTAAGATTCATGCATATCAGTAGCCTAGTAAGTACCTATGAACCTATGGCAATGAACTGTCTTTTAACCACAACATATCTAATGCCATTAGAAAATCCTTCTACCGAGCTTAGCTAATTACCAAAAGGTATATCTTCTAGGTCCAGGGATGTCAGCATACCTCTGTACTCTTCCTTCATCAAGCCATTAAGCCTATAATACAATATAATGCTCCCTTCAGCATGTTCATATCCAAACATGTCATCCAACCTGAAAATCTCCAATGTTTCCTCAGTAGAAAAATCAGGGGTTTGAGTTACATGAGTTATACAGAATGCTTTAAAACTCTGTCTCCATTTTCCACCTCATACAAGCTTCTACTAGGTAACCTCTGCCTAACCTACAAGACTGCAAATGACCCATTTCTACATGATCTCCTACAAGTCTGAAAAAAACACTAACACAATGAACTCTTATACAAAGATCTAAACATTCATTGCAACATAACTAGACCCTACCAGCTGGATAGTTATCTCTTCCAAAATAATTCCTCTCCTCTGAAACAGATGACTCCTTTGTATTAAACAAAGTTGCTCCATAAACCTCTTCAAACACAACATAGATAAATGGAGGGATAATCATAAATTGACATTAGCTCTGGCTCCACCTTCCCTTACTGAAAGGCATAGGAAGTAGTGAGAAATGCAGTGGCTAGGCTACTAATGACCAACATGACCAATGTCCAGGTAATAAATTACAAGCCTATAAAGTCATGACACTAACATGTTTTTCACTAAACTACTTTGGTTGATACAACCTTGGACTACACAGGACTTGGATAGTTCAGAGGCTCAGCAGTAAGGCCTGTGATTCAAAGCACCAGGGGTCACTCCTGATGTTTGATAATTGTCTGTGTGGAATTTCCCTGTTTACAACCTGTATTCTTCCTTCCTCTTGCCTCCTAAAAACTTCTTGGTTAATTGGCCACAACCATTCATTCTTTCTCCAGTTATTAAAGTAATCTAGTATAGGCTCACTAGAAAGCCAGAACATATCCAGCATTCAGTAAATGCATAGCATATAGACTCATCCTGAATGATGCACCATCCCACTGTGAGATGTACACACATTCTCACTTGGTGTACACATGCACACGTGCAGACACACACACACACACACACACACACACACACACACACACACACACACACACACACACACACACACACACACACGTCATGTGCACATGCACACACTGACAAGCACATATACAAACACACACACACACACAAAAAAAGCAACAATTTAGAAACTCTCCAAATCACATGTGGCATGTGTTTCGGATGTGGAAAGAAGCCACAAGACCTGGTAAAAAACACACTGACATAAGGAGGATATGCAGGCTCTACACAAAAAGCCTCCTGCAACACTACCTGCTACATACCAATATTCCTCCTGATATATACATACACATATTGTAGAAAATTAAAATAAAGACCACCAGTCATAAAAAAAAAAGTTTATTATATACAAACAATACTGAATGCAGGTTATTCCATGCTAAACATTGCCTTGTGCTTTAACTAAAAGCCCAGCAAATACCTTTAACTCACCCTTGTTCTCAGTCTTATACTGCTGAGAAATGTTTTCTGATGGTAGGTCTTGCTGAATGCCAGGAACAATTTCCAGTTTCTGCTTCCAGGTCTTTCTTCAATGTGGTTGAGCTGCCTCCCAAAGATGCTGTTCTGTATAACAAGTCCTCTTTCACAAAGGGCAAAAGTTCTCTGGCTGAGTTTTTACATTATATTTACTAGCTTACTAAACAAACCTGCACTCACTTAAAAAAACACTGCTCATTTAAGCAAACATGGGTTTATAGGTAAGAATTAGGCTAGCTAAACTTGTGGACCATTTTAAGCTTAGCCAATTTCCCTTTAAAAGCTTGAACTGGCCTGTCCCATTTTGTGTTAAACTGGCCTTAACCATCCCATGGTGGATAATTATATATTACCTCTAGTGATAATAACTAGAATCATACCATAGATAATTTGAGGAGACCCATGCATGGGATAAAGCATTTAGGAGCTCCCTCTGTCTGCTAGTAGTACAGTGGGCAAACCTAGGGTCAATTTTCTGTTTCTACACTTGAAAATGGACAGGGATGAGCTTTTTTTGTGCTTGGATGAGCAGTGGTTTAGATCCTTAGACTATTTCTAATGTCATTTGACTTGTTGATGTGCAGTAAATCCATCAGCACTGGGTCAGAGGATGCCTTGTATGCCAGACACAGGCCACCTCTTAGCAGTCTATAGGATACCGAGTATAATGACAGGGCTTTGAGTCAGTCCATGTAGGGCATGTTGTTTATTTATTTTATTTTTTATTTTTATTTTATTTTACATTTGTTAACCAGGATTGTCCGACTGGACACAAGTCCATTTTCAGCGGAGGCCCAGGGAGAAAAGCTCCACAGTAAGTAAAATTTTACACAATATGTTAAATACAGCATACAGAGAATTTTCAAACAATATGCATGTTAAAATACAGTATACAGCAAAAGACATAACAAGACCTATATAGGTTTAGGCCTTATATCCTTTCAATAAGGTATCTCTGTGGGCATTCCAGTTGATGCACATATCTGGATATGTACATGCAAAGAGGGCATTATACTCAATGACTGGCTTAATGAGGGCTGAATAAAGTGGGCCAATGACATCCTTAAATCTAGACACAATCCCTTTGTTTGTAAGCTGTACAATATAGAAGGACTTTCTTTTGACAATGGACACATGTTTTTTTCAAAACATCTTTATTAAGTTATCACTTGTGACATAGGCGAATGTACATTTATATAAAAGTAATCAAACCATATTAACAAGTTCACATTTACAAACATTGTACATCACATATATTACTCTTTACAATATAATCAAACCAACATTACATAAATTGTTCAGTTCCTGCCTTCTCTTAAACTCAAGTACTCCTCCAAAACATTTTTCTGCATGTATTGTTCCCACAATTTCCATTTTTTATGTAATTTACTCCTACCCTTTTCTAAAGATCCCACCTCATGTTCTTTTATCTCTTTTCCAATATTCAATATTTCAAGTATGGTTGGTTTAGACATTATTTCCTAGCAGTTGTTTTTTTTGGCAGCCACCAAAATTAAACTTGACAAGACCTTACTATCGCTAGACAATTCAAATCTTGTATCCCAGCTCAAAAAAATAATTCCCTTAGTTATACTCGTTTGCTCGCCCAATATTCCCGACAGAGTACTCTACTCTGTAAGGAATTTTTAAAGTCTGCCAACTGATTACACTCTGAGAACATATGTCCCAGGTCTTCCTCTTTACACCTCCAACATTTGCCATCTACCTAAGCAAAAAATCTTTGGAGTCTATTTGGGGTATAAAAGTACCTTTGCAAAAACTTACTTCCAAAAATCCTAAATCTTCTAGATTTTGTTGCATATTTGGGAGCCATACATATGTTCTGTCACTGTTTTTTGTGAATTGCTTATCTAATCACTCTTCCCAATCTTTTCTGGACTCCTCTGATTGATTCTTATAGTTATTATGCAATAGTTTGTATGCCCTACTAATTATCCCTTTCTAACAGCAGCTTCTATTCTAGATTGAACTAAGAACTCAACCAGTGTAGGTCCAGTACAGATCTGTCATTTAGGATCCCCTATCCCTTTCTCTTTGCCAATACTCTGATATCAATCCTTAATAAGGAAGTCAATCTTGACCTTGCAGTCCAACTGTTTTCTTGGCCTCTTCCCATCCTGTTACATTTCCCCTCTCTATTTATTTCTTCCCAATACCTGTGTTCCTTTGCCAGCTTCCTACAGTAAATTCTAGACACCCTTGCTTATTCTCTGTACCCCATTGTCCTAGTCTCCTTTCTCCATTCCTGTTTTAGTTTAGTTCTTAGTATACTTTCTGCTACTTTATAAATATAGTATTGTTTCTCCCAGTTTAATTTCTCCAAATCATTTGGGCTTCTAAGACCATGATGTGTTAGGTGGAATATAAATACATGCCAGCATAATCCTCATCCTTTGCTAGTAGCCTCTTACTATGACAAATATGCCTTTATTATCTTTTTTCACTTTTCTTTCACTATTGCAGTTCCACTAGCAATTAATATAAGTACTCCTTTCTTCATTTATCACTGATATTCTGTTGGATATCCATCCTAATTCACATGCTCAGTTCTTTCTAAATGTGCATCTTGTAGCATTGCTATTTGTACTCTGCATTTCTTAATATAATGAAATACTCTTTCCTTTTTGTCTATACCTGTGGCACCATTCACATTCCAAGATAATATGGAAAATGTTGCCATTAAAATAAGACGTCATTATTCCCACCTATTATATATGACAGGTTTTTTAACTATTTCCAGCTTTTGTGATACATGCACCCATTAATGTTTGGCAGGTTAATCCTTTATACAGTGTTTTTCTGATCATCAACATTGGAACCTATGTCACATTTTCTAAACCCTGAAACAGAAAAACCAACACACTCCCAGAACACCCCAGAACATGTTAACGTAATACAAACACACAAAATTGTGTCCATCTTCAAATAATGAAGTTTAACACTCCTAATAGAAACAATTATCCCAAATAGGCAGCTGAAAACACAGGTGTTAATTACCTAAAAGAGGTTATCCATGCTAAGATGCATGTTATTATCACCTGTGCTTCTACTTACACTAATTGGTGTCTATTCTTTTTTTACCTTCATTCCCTTCCCAGATGTGAAAAAAAACAACTTGCATGCTTTCAGAAAGCATTAACATTTAGCCTTGAAAAAACCAATGCACTGGCTTTCTATTGCCTTATTATCAGCAAAATATCGAAGCGGCTCTTAAGCAATTTCTTTCCCTGGGAAAGAATTTGCTTGGCTGTTTCATTACTTTGCTGTTTTCAGTACTGTAGTGCGGTCTTGGAGTTGGTATATTTAAGTAGGGGGTGAGGGGGGCATGTTAATGTTTAAAGTGTTTTATTTTATTTTTTTTTGTTTGTTTGTTGGAACAGTGATATTTTTTTCCCTAGGAAAAAAAATCGCTGTTCTGACAGTCCGAAGTTGTAATCTTTCACTTACATTCAGTCAGTAAATCACCATTCGCTTTTGTAAGCATTCGGTGATGTAATATAGACCATATATATATATATATATATATATATATATATATATATATATATATATATACACACACACACACATATATATATAATTTATATCAATACCTATATATGTCTATATGGGTCAACCTGAATTAATCGAAACTGCAAATGACTGACAGCGAGATAACCAACACCGGAAGATCGACAACAGAGAAGACCGACATTTGAGAATCCCAGTGCTGAGAACACCAACATGTTAAGGTAAGTGTGCGATAGGGACGGATGTTAGGGTCAGGGTGTGGGTAAGGTAAGTGCGTGATAGTGACGGATGTTAGGGTAGGGTGCGGGTGAGGTAAGTGTGCGATAGTGACGGACTTTAGGTTTAGGGGCGGGTTAAGTGAGTTAGGGTTGGGGTTAGGGTGCAGGTAAGGTAAGTTTGCGATAGTGGTGGACTTAAGGGTTAGGGGCAGATTAAGTGAGTTAGGGTTAGGGTATGGGTAAGTTAAGTGTGCGACAGTGACAGATTTAAGGGTTGGGGCAGATTAAGTGAGTTAGGGTTAGGGTGCGGGTAAGGTAAGTGTGCGATAGTGACGGACCTTAGGGTTAGGGTTTGGGTTAAGGTTAGTGCATATATAGTTGTGTATGTAAGGTTTAGTGCCGGTTTGTAAGGTTTTTGGTGTGCATGTGTTGTGTGTGTGTTTTTTGGGAAAGTTATTTGTTTTGTTGATTGTCGGGATTGTGGTTTGTCAGGCATGTGAAGTTTCGTGTTTTTGAACTTTCAGTTTTGTTGTGTCAGTTATTTAGTTGTCGGTGTTTTGGAGTGTCAGTGTTATCAGGTAGACCCGTATATATATATATATATATATATATATATATATATATATATATATATATATGTGTGTGTGTGTGTGTGTGTGTGTGTGTGTGTGTGTATATATATATATATGTATGGGTTATATTCAGCCCATAGAGAAGTCAACTTATCACAGTGTAAGAAAAGCCGGTACAGCTGATTGAAAATCAGCTGATCACAGTGGGGATTTGGGAATTTGCTTTTCCCCCACTGTATTGTGATCTCAGAGTTGGTATATATAATTAGCAGGGGATGTGTTTGTTTTTCAGTCTGTAGGTGATTGAACACACATGTACATACATACATAAACATACACGCACTCAAACATACACACACATATATATTTACAGGGAGAGAGACCACACACACACAGACACAATAAACAGATAGATAGATAGATAGATCGATAGATAGATAGATAGATAGATAGATAGATAGATAGATAGATAGATTGATAAATAGACAGAGAAATGAGGGCTTAATTCTGGTAAATTTGTGTTTGACAAATGTGGAATTTGTGATCACAAATGTACAATTCTGTTTGATCTGTAATTTAGAGATCAAGATTCCTGTAGTTTAGACTCACTTTTCTCTGAGATGCAGCAATGTGAGAGTTAGTTTATTTTAAGTAGTAAGGGTGCTGGGAGTACATTGCCGATATTAGGAGAGGGGATGACAGCCTGCAAAATGCTTTAAGAGAGAGACAACAAGTATGAATCGTTTCAATTCTGACACTCAGTGATCGCTCCTCTGAGCATCAGTCATTTGTGCATCAAACATGTTAACCATTTTAGCCTAGGCAGTGGCTTAATAGGATTTGTGGAAAAAAATAGTTGACTTAGCAAGCTGACAAATCAGAAAGTAAGCCTGGTAGAATGGTAGTATTTATCTCCTAGTGACCTTTTCATTAGGCAATTACAACTGGATGAAAACAATGGCAAAACCATTTGAATTACAGCTGCTGTGCAACTGTATAAAGGTTTAGTCTGAGCACAGATCCCCTCCATGTGTTTAATGCATAACTAAACTGTTGCTTTAGACAGTTTCAAGAAGTGCAATCTGACAATATATGTAAAATAAACAGACTTGGGCTTATACTAGAGCAAAATGTCTTTGAGACCTGGCATATGTGAACAGTTGATATTTCTTGGGCAAGAGCATCATACTAGTCTGCAAATATGTGTGTATATGTATGTGTGTGTGGGTGGGTGTGTGTGTGTGTGTGTGTGTGTGTGTGTGTGTGTGTGTGTGTGTGTGTGTGTCTGTGTGTGTGTGTCTACATCCTGCATCCATGTGTGCAAATGCATACCTGCCCGTTTGGTGTCAGTGGTGTTGGAAGTAAATTGTTCAGCTAATAATACTCCACCTTTCAATATTTTGTTAAGAAGTAAAATGTGTTCTCACAATAAAGAATTCGGTAACAATTTGAGTTTTAGGTGCTAGAGTTTTAGTTTACTTATAAAAGCCTGTTTTGGTGCCATATAAAATGTTATCAGTAGTTGTTCATGTCACTATGTCACTCTACAAGAGAATAGCAAAACAGTAAAATGCTGCATCTTTTGAAGTGAGATTTTTCTAATGCTTCTGACACTCAATGCCAAGTTGAACTTGGAAATGATCTTGACAGAAAATTGAGATTTCAGTAATTAATACTGTTTCAGCTTTGAAAGACTTAAATCACAGCATGGGAAAGAATTCAAATTAAATAATTTAGAACACTGTACCAAGAAAGTTGCATGCCTCTTTCATCATCCTTATGAGTGGTAATGGAAACTGGTCATTAAGTATTGCATCATTCTGCTCAACATCTTCAGTCATACTTTTCATTTGATCTAGTCCTAAATCTCTTTCATGCCTCAGGCCCGAATTCATATAAACGTTGTGTACTACTGTGCAGTCACATACAGGCTAGTACCAATTCATAGTCTGCAGATATTGCATGTAACTAGCAGCATAATGTTGCGCAAAAAATTGGATAGTTGTGAGTCATAGTTATATTTGGAAGAAAATGTGGACCAATACACTTGTTACTATAAAAGGGCAAACCTTCAGAAATATCAGAATTGCAGACAGCAAAACTGCTAATGTTAGCATCACTCATGCAGCAGCATATATTTGCCTTTAGTACTGGCACTTTCTATATACACAAGGGAGCATCTAACACTAAAGAAAACCAGGATCGGGTAATATACCACAGCTTTGCTGTCCAGGAAATTATTGTTCAGGGGTACGTAGATCAAGACATTGGGTTGACCTAGGCTGACATGTTGTCTATATGCAGAATCTATTGGAATGTGTAGTATTCCCATATCTGTGAAGATCAAGATGTATAGGTGTTTCTGTTATAGATACAGGGTTGTTTCACAGACAAGCAGTGATGTTTTGTCTTTCTCAGGCCTCTGCCTCTAGAATGTTGCAAAAGTTCTTCAAAATAATAATAATTCTACATGTGGTTGAGTACATACATTTTCATAGCACTCCACAAGTGCTGTTGCTATGACAACTCACACCTCCCTAAGGTTTTGGGTGCCAGCGATTGCATATATGTACCAATAAAGGTTCCACCTCACACACATTAACAAATATTTGTGAACAGAAAATGCCAACAATTCTCTGAGCTACCAGGTAGAGTGTGATGCAGTGGGATTATTATCAATGTATTCACACAATACACAGGTGGTCTGCATGATTCACATATCTGACAGAAAAATTAGCTATATTGCACCTTCCTGTAAAGGGGGCATTCCACAGAGGCATCTAGTTAGCAAACATAGGTACTGAAGCTAACGTTAATGTATATGGCTACATATGTAGTGTGTTCAAATGTAGTAACACCCGTATATGTTGATATTATGTTGCATGCATGCTAAGTATATCCACACAAGATGAGCAATACAGTCTCAATTTTATTCTACTGATGTCCTAACATATCTGATACTTGGTGTATCAATGATAGATGTAGGCAGCATATGGTGTTATCAGTCTGCACTGGTGCTGTTCGGTAATATTATGTAAATGTTACTAACCTGGAGCATCATTCATCAAGATGTGTGGAGGTTGTTCCTTACTAATGCTAGTGTCCACTCTGTCAGGGATGATCTCATTACATGCCCCAGTGTTTAAAATACAACCATGGATGTAAGGACCCACTGGTGCAAAATTTTTAGCTTTTCATAGAACTTTTACTTCTTGATTATCAGGCACATCAATCTGTTTACAATAAACTCTGCGTAAAGCTGCAATATACATTATTTACAGTAAATTCTGTATAACTAATAAAACAGACTATACCCAACAGGGTAAAGACTAATGAAAATAAAAACACAAAAATCACGAACTGCACCAAACTGTTTAATGAAGAGCTGAAAGCTCCCAAATACTAAGCGCTTTTACCATCAACTGATGGCTTCTTCAGTGGAAGAAGCCATCAGTTGATGGTGAAAGCGTGTAGTATTTGGGAGCTTTCAGCTCTTCATTAAACAGTTTGGTGCAGTTCATGATTTTTGCATTTTTATTTTCAAAAATTCTATATAAAACTGCAACAGACACAATTTATTTACAATGAACTCTGTATAGAACTGCAAAAGATTATTTATTTGCAATGAGAACTTTATAAAACTGCTATAGATATTATCTATTTACAATGGACTCCTAATAAAATTGCTATAGAAATTATTTGCACACCTTTTTAATATACCTTTGAGTCACTTGTACTCTACCAAGTCACCCTCCACTCTATGCTACATTGTATGTATATATATATATATATATATATATATATATATATATATATATATATATATATATATATATAATTTGCATCTGTCTATATATAGCTATAGCTTTCCTGTCTCTCTCTCTCTCTCTATAGCATGGATTGTGCTATCCCAAATTGAACCAAGATGCTATCCTTCAAAAAAAGGAAGCTAATCTGGTGGTCCCCTGCCATAAACAAACTGTACAACAGAAGGAGGAAACTGTTGCAAAAGAGAGTAAAATCCCATGAGTGGAGGAGCTCCCTAGTCAGCCTCAGTAAGAAGCTGAGATCCCTTATAAAATCCTCCAAAGCTAGCTACGAAAACAAAATCACCACTAATTCTAAGGACAACCACAAAGCATTCTATAGCTATGTCAAGAATCTTGATGGCAACACCCAAATCTGCTCTAAGTTACAGTACAAAGGCACAAAAATTACAGAACCAACTGATATTGCCAACATCCTAGCAGATAGGTTCAGTGCTAACTTAACCCCCCTCACCCCCTAAAGGGCCCATATCTATACAGGAAGAATGCAGAGTCCCTGTAATCACAACTACGCAGGTAAAAGGTGCACTCTCTAAAGCCAAAAACACAGCATCCATGGGACTGGACAACATCCCAGGCTGCGTATTACACGAACTTCAGAATGAACTGGCTCCCCACTTAAGCACCATGTTCAATAATACCCTCGCATCAGGCTTTGTGCCCACTGAATGGCGCACAGCAACAGTTATCCCACTCCACAATGGGGGAGTCACCACCGATCCTGGGAACTATCAACCTATAAGCCTGACGAGCCTGGTCTGCACAGCCATGGAACGTATCATCATGGAACTCATAAACAAAGACATTGGTAACCTCCAAACTCTGGATCCCACCCACACACACACACACACACACACACACACACATATATATATATATATATATATATATATATATTATATACACACACACGTGTCATGTAAGTGTATATATATATATATATATATATATATATATATATATATATATATATATATATATATATATATATATATATATATATATATATATATATATATATATGTATATAAATATATATATGTACTGGGGTCCCTATTAGAAGACCGAAGACGCATTCTTTCGAATGCATCTTGGTCGAACTCAAAAGCCTGAAACGGCAAAATATCGAAGCAGCTCTTAAGCAATTTCTTTCCCTGGGAAAGAATTCGCTTGGCTGTTTTGTTACTTTGCCGTTTTCAGTACTGTAGTGCGGTCTCGGAGTTGGTATATTTAATTAGGGGGGGTGAGGGGGCATGTTAATGTTTAAAGTGTTTTATTTTATTTTTTTTTTTTTTGTTGAAAAAGTGATTTTTTTCCCCTAGGAAAAAAATCGCTGTTCTGACAGTTCAAAATTGTAAGCTTTCACTTACATTGGGTCGATTAATCACCGTTCGCTTTTTTAAGCATTCGGTGATGTAATATAGACCCGTCTATATATATATATATATATATATGTGTGTGTGTGTGTGTGTGTGTGTGTGTGTGTGTGTGTGTGTGTGTGTGTGTGTGTGTGTGTGTGTATATATATATATATATATATATATATATATATATATATATATGGGTTATATTCAGCCCATAGAGAAGTCAACTTATCACAGTGTAAGAAAAGCCGGTACAGCTGACTGAAAATCAGCTGATCGCAGTGGGGATTTGGGAATTTGCTTTTCCCCCACTGTATTGTGATCTCAGAGTTGGTATATATAATTAGCAGGGAATGTGTTTGTTTTTCAGTCTGAGGGTGCTTGAACACACATGTACATACATACATAAACATACACGCACTCAAACATACACACATATATATTTACAGGGAGAGAGACCACACACACACAGACACAATAAACAGATAGATAGATAGATAGATAGATAGATAGATAGATAGATAGATAGATAGATAGATAGATAGATAGATTGATAAATAGACAGAGAAATGAGGGCTTAATTCTGGTAAATTTGTGTTTGACAAATGTGGAATTTGTGATCACAAATGTACAATTCTGTTTGATCTGTAATTTAGAGATCAAGATTTCTGTAGTTTAGACTCACTTTTCTCTGAGATTCAGCAATGTGAGAGTTAGTTTATTTTAAGTAGTAAGGGTGCCGGGAGTACATTGCCGATATTAGGAGAGGGGATGACAGCTTGCAAAATGCTTTAAGAGAGAGACAAGAAGTATGAATCGTTGTTTCAATTCTGACACTCAGTGATCGCTCCTCTGAGCATCAGTCATTTGTGCATCAAACATGTTAACCGTTTTAGCCTAGGCAGTGGCTTAATAGGATTTGTGGAAAAAAATGGTTCACTTAGCAAGCTGACAAATCAGAAAGTAAGCCTGGTAGAATGGTAGTATTTATCTCCTAGTGACCTTTTCATTAGGCAATTACAACTGGATAAAAACAATGGCAAAACCATTTGAATTACAGCTGCTGTGCAACTGTATAAAGGTTTAGTTTGAGCACAGATCCCCTCCATGTGGATAATGCATAACTAAATTGTTGCTTTAGACAGTTTCAAGAAGTGCAATCTGACAATATATGTAAAAAAAAACAGTCTTGGTCTTATACTACAGCAAAATGTCTTTGAGACCTGGCATATGTGAACAGTTGATATTTCTTGGGCAAGAGCGTTATACTAGTCTGCAAATATGTGTGTGTGTGTGTGTGTGTGTGTGTGTGTGTGTGTGTGTGTGTGTGTGTGTGTGTGTGTGTGTGTGTGTGTGTGTGTGTGTGTGTGTACATCCTGCATCAATGTGTGCAAGTGCATACCTGCCTGTTTGGTGTCAGTGGTGTTGGAAGTAAATTGTTCAGCTAATAATACTCCACCTTTCAATATTTTGTTAAGAAGTAAAATGTGTTCTCACAATAAAGAATTCAGTAACAATTTGAGTTTTAGGTGCTAGAGTTTTAGTTTACTTATAAAAGTCTGTTTTGGTGCCATAGAATTGTATATAGCACATTAATTTTGCATCTAATAAAATAAAATGTTATCAGTAGTTGTTCATGTCACTATACCACTCTACAAGAGAATAGCAAAACAGTAAAATGCTGCATCTTTTGAAGTGAGATTTTCCTAATGCTTCTGACACTCAATGCCAAGTGGAACTTGGAAATGATCTTGACAGAAAATTGAGATTTCAGTAATTAATACTGTTTCAGCTTTGAAAGACCTAAATCACAGCATGGGAAAGAATTCAAATTAAATAATTTAGAACACTGTACCAAGAAAGTTGCATGCCTCTTTCATCATCCTTATGAGTGGTAATGGAAACTGGTCATTAAGTATTGCATCATTCTGCTCAACATCTTCAGTCATACTTTTCATTTGATCTAGTTTTAAATCTCTTTCACGCCTCAGGCCCGAATTCATATAAACGTTGTGTACTACTGTGCAGTCACATACAGGCTAGTGCCAATTCATAGTCTGCAGATATTACATGTAACTAGCAGCATAATGGTGCGCAAAAAATTGTATAGTTGTGAGTCATAGTTATTTTTGGAAGAAAATGTGCACCAATACACACGTTACAATAAAAGGGCAAACCTTCAGAAATATCAGAATTGCAGACAGCAAAACTGCTAATGTTAGCATCACTCATGCAGCAGCATATATTTGCCTTTAGTACTGGCACTTTCTGTATACACAAGGGAGCATCTAACACTAAAGAAAACCAGGATCGGGTAATATACCACAGCTTTACTGTCCAGGAAATTATTGTTCAGGGGTACGTAGATCAAGACATTGGGTGGACCTAGGCTGACATGTTGTCGATATGCAAAATCTATTGGAATGTGTAGTATTCCCATACCTGTGAAGATCAAGGTATGTACAGGTGTTTCTGTTATAGATACAGGGTTGTTTCACAGTCCAGCAGTGATGTTTTGTCTTTCTCAGGCCTCTGCCTCTAGAATGTTGAAAAAGTTCTTCAAAATAATAATAATTCTACATGTGGTTGAGTACATACATTTTCATAGCACTCCACAAGTGTTGTTGCTATGACAACTCACACCTCCCTAAGGTTTTGGGTGCCAGCGATTGCATATATGTACCAATAAAGGTTCCACCTCACTCACATTAACAAATATTTGTGAGCAGAAAATGCCAACAATTCTCTGAACTACCAGGTAGAGTGTGATCCAAGTGGGAATATTATCAATGTATTCACACAATACACAGGTGGTCTGCATGATTCACATATCTGACAGAAAAATTAACTATATTGCACCTTCCTGTAAAGGGGGCATTCCACAGAGGCATCTAGTTAGCAAACGTAGGTACTGAAGCTAACGTTAATGTATATGGCTACATATGTAGTGTGTTCAAATGTAGTAACACCCACATATGTTGATATTATGTTGCATGCATGCATGCTAAGTATATCCACACAAGATGAGCAATACAGTCTCAATTTAATTCTACTGATGTCCTAACATATCTGATACTTGGTGTATCAGTGATAGATGTAGACAGCATATGGTGTTATCAGTCTGCACTGGTGCTGTTCGGTAATATTTTGTAAATGTTACTAACCTGGAGCATCATTCATCAAGATGTGTAGAGGTTGTTCCTTACTAATGCTAGTGTCCACTCTGTCAGGGATGATCTCATTACAGCTGGCCACCTGCACAGATACCAGAAAGTTCTCTGGGTTTCTTAGTATTCTGTTCTCAGTACTATCCTGTGGCCAGTCACTCAAATGCTAGGAAAATATCTTTCCCTTGGCATAGCATAGCATGTAAGTCATATGCTTACTATTGCTGCAATGTGCAATTTCACCCACCCTCAGCATTACTGGTGTGGATCAGTGACTGCCACAACTTGTCCTGTAATGGCTGGTAAGCACCCCATCTCCCCAAACAGTCCCGAATGCCTGTAACAGGGTTTTATTTGCAGCAGGGCTGAAATTGCACAGCCTCTGCCACCTACCTCAACCCCCTGGATATGCAGACACCTGTGAATGCAAGAGGCATGGCTATAGACTATCTACTGTTAGTAGGATGACAGTAACAGAGACAAAGGCACCTAGGTATGCCATACTATAGGTGAGGGGTAGCTACAGGGATATGTCATATTGAAGTCCAAGGGAAAGATGGCAACACATATGACTAATGCACTTGCCACAGTTTGACACACATGGACTCTCTGTAGAGCCCATCTTCCTTATTAGGATCTAGAAGTACGTATATGGGAAGGAAGTCATCCCTGGTGCCAGCATTGGAGCACATCTGTGCAAACATAGGTGGCAAAGCTATATGACACTAAAATGTGAGGCATATACAAATACAGGCATTACAATTTTGTAGCCAACACCATAGACTACCATATACTCTATACAGGCCATACCATTTCCATATGAAGTGAAATGCATGTACAGGAATGGATACAAAGATAGGCTGCCTTGATATCAGGAGCCACTTTGCTGCCAGCACAATATACATGCAAATATACATTTTGTCATTGCTAAGCTTACTTAAACTGAATACCCATACAATATATAAGTTTGGGAATCTGGGGTCTTGCCCTACCACCACCCCCACATCAGTGGGTTCAGGGTGACTCAACCCTTGCAAAAAAATAAATAAATAAATGCAGTACACTTTTCCAGCCTTCTGTGTTTTGACATTTGTTCACTTACAAATGCACAAAAATATATAGAGCAAAACGAGACTAGGGCCAAATCCGTAGAAACAATTTATTAAAGATCCAAACCGTAAGCACTTTCACAGTTTTACAACTGCTTCATCAAACTGTGAAAGCGCTTACATTTTGGATCTTTAATAAATTGTTTATATGGATCTGGCCCTGCCCTCATTTGCTCTGTCTATTTTTGTGCATTTGGAATTGTTCTTCTCTTAGGCAGGGCATTCATCCTGTGGTTTTGTGCCTCTTTACCCTTGGAGTTGTTCATTTACCTTATAGTTGAAATAAAGCATTTGGTCTAATTTTCAATCAAATATGATTCTACTAAGTAGATTTCCTACAAAAGTTAAATTCTACTTTTTTTTATTAATTGTGATTTGTGCCATTTGAGTGTGTGACTAAAGGGGATATAATCTTGAGGGCATTTCCGAGATAAGTTAATATACATATTACCGATGACATTTTTCAAAAATATGCTGAAGTAACTTT
This sequence comes from Protopterus annectens, assembly GCF_019279795.1. Classification (NCBI taxonomy): domain Eukaryota; kingdom Metazoa; phylum Chordata; order Ceratodontiformes; family Protopteridae; genus Protopterus; species Protopterus annectens. The sequence continues at coordinate 233,801,167 of NC_056740.1, read as the reverse complement.
TATTATGTCTCTTTACCACTCCATACCTACAAATTACCATTTTCTCATACTTTTTAATGAATGTTTCTTATTGTAATAAAGGTTTCAATTATTATATTGTAATACCTATACAAATGACTGCTGTAAATCTATTTTGATACATTTTATCACTACCTTTACTATAATACCATTTATTGTTCTACTTTTCTGAATTATTTATCTTTGGAGCTTTTCTCCCTTAGCCTCCACTGAAAAGTGGTCTTGGTAAACAAACACAATAAATAAAAATGGAGGACTAATTAATTCACAATGTTCCTTAAGTGTGTTCAATAACCAGAAATTTTGAAGAAAAAGTAATTGATACTACAGTCAGTTTATTACCACATAATCCAAACTGAAATATGCACAACAAAGTGGAAAGGAAGAAAATTTAAAATAAATATAACAGCACTACACCAGAAACAGTCCTGAGGGTAATGCTACTCAACGCTAGAAGTCTAAACCTCAAAATGCACTCACTCGAGGCACTCCTTAAAATGGAGAACATCGATATCTGTGCAGTGACTGAGACCTGGTTCAAAGCTCCAGAGAGCACCCCTGTATTACCAGGCTATAATTCATACCACACCTTTCAGCCACCTAACCCAGACCAAAACACTAAAGGTGGAGGCGTGTCCATATTCATTAAGGATATCCACACCTCCAAGCTAGTTGCTCAGCATAATGCATCCGAGATTATCCAAGTTCAACTAACTCTGGGCAAGACCGCAATCCAGATTGTAGCTTGCTACAGACCCCCCACCATGCTCCAGGATTCCCACTCCTCTTTTCTTGATACAATGGAAAATATTCGGGTACAACCCAACACCTTAATAATGGGTGATTTCAACTACCCCACCATTAACTGGGAAAACTACTCATGTACTAACTCTTTTACACAATGTTTTCTGGAATTCAGCAATTCCAATGCCTTGGATCAACTTATCCACACCCCCACCAGGGGCAGCAATGTCCTAGACCTGGTCATCACCAACATGGGCGACCGGTGTTCCACACCAGATGTCAGTTCCTCGTTGGTCAGATCCGACCACAAGCTAATCACCCTAGACATCCACATCCCACTCCCACCCCCCATAAGGAAAACAACCATAAAAAATTTCTCCAAAGCCAACGTCACGCTTCTTAAGAAAGAAGTGGCAAACTTCACGATACCCATGCAGCTGGACAATAGAGGTACGACTGCTGAATCCTACACAAATGCACTTTATAAGCACTTACATGAGTGCATGGATCATGCTATCCCTAACAGAACCAAGATGCTATCCTCCAAAGAAAGGAAGCCAGTCTGGTGGTCTTCTGCCATAAACAAACTCTGCAACAGAAGAAAGAAACTCTTGCAAAAAAGAGTAAAATCCCATGATTGGATGAACTCCCTGGTTAGCCTCAGTAAGAAGCTGAGATCCCTCATAAAATCCTCCAAAGCTAGTTATGAAAACAAAATCGCCACTGATTCTAAAGACAACCACAAAGCATTCTATAGCTATGTCAAGAATCTCAATGGCAACACTCAGATCTGCTCTGAGTTACAGCACAACGGCACTAAATATACAGAACCAACTGATATTGCCAACATCCTGGCAGATAGGTTCAGTGCTAACTTTACCCCCCTCTCACCCCTAAAAGGCCCATCTCTATACCGGAAGAATGCACAGTTCCTGTAATCATGGCTGCACAAGTAAAAACCTCACTCTCCAAAGCCAAGAACACAGCATCCATTTGACCTGACAACATCACAGGCTGCCTTCTACATGAACTACAGAATGAACTGGCACCCCACCTAAGTACCATGTTCAGTCATAGCCTCACCTCAGGCTTTGTGCCCATTGAATGGCGCACTGTGATGGTTATCCCACTCTACAAAGGGGGAGCCACGACAGAGCCCAGGAACTACTGCCCCATTAGCCTGACGAGCCTGGTCTGCAAGGCCATGGAATGTATCATCATGGAACTCATAAATAAAGACATTGGAGATCTCCAAACTCTGGACCCCACACAGTTAGGTGTTTTTAAAAGGCAGATCATGTCTCCTTAACCTGACAGACTTCTTTGAAGCAGTCACCAAAGCCATAGATGAGGGTAAGGTGGTTCACACAGCCTATCTAGATCTCACCAAGGCGTTCGACACCATCCCCCACTCTGAATTATAGATAAACTCACTAAACTAGGTATAAATCCCTATGTCACAAGATGGGTTAGAACTGGCTTACTGACAGAACCCACACTGTGAAAGTAGCAGACTCCTAATCAGACGTCAGACCAGTGACAAGTGGAGTTCCACCGGGTTCAGTCCTGGGTCCTCTCCTGTTTGGTATCTACTTCTCTGAAGTACAAGCTAACACAGAAAGTCTTTGGCTAACTAAGTTCACAGATGACTCCAAACTAGGAGCCATAATTGAAACTCCTAATGATGTGGACATCCTAGAAAAGGGCCTCACTGAGACAGATGCCTGGTGTCAAAGCCATGGCCTCAAGCTCAATGCCAAAAAATGCATTTTCATCCCCTTTGGTAAAAACTCTGTACCCATGAACTACCACATAGGCGGTAGTCTACTTAACACCGAAAGTGTGATAAGAGACCTTGGGACACAGGTGGACAGTAGTCTCTCCTTTGATAATCTTATCACCACAGTGATCAGGAAATCCTTCTATGTGGCGCACCTCATCAGAAAAGGTTTCTCATCCAGTAAAAAAGAGGTCATTGTTCCCCTCTACTCATCACTCATTAGACCCATTATAGAGTAGAGTACAACACCCCTTTTGGTATGTGCCTCACAAGACATCTACAACAACTGTAAAGGCCGCAGAAATACCTCACAAAGAGGATTGCCAGCCTCAAACAGATGCCCTACACAGACCATCTCAAAAAACTCCAGCTTTACTCCATTGCATATTGCCTACTCAGAGGTGATCTCTGCCTAACATACAAAGCTATGTCAAACCCAGAGCTATTGGACATGCTCCACTTAAAGAAATCAGAATCCCTCTGAGCTATATGCTCTAGGGACCTAAACCTTGTCACCAAAATAAACAGAACATGCTGGAGGGATAGATTCCTGTCCCAAAGACTTTGCATACTCTGGAACAGATTACCTATCTATGTCAAACAGAGCTCCTCATTAGCACTCTTCAAAAAAATATTGATGATTGGATGGGTAATAGGAAATTCACCCCGGGGATCACTTCTGTGGCTCTGCTTGATAGGGGCACAGGAAAATAATTTTCTTGGGTGGCGAATGCCAGGGTACCTTTTTGGCTAGACTTGTATAGGCCCTAGGTCCAATAGCCTAGTACCTACCTACCTATGAACCAGAGTTCTAAAGAATCCATTTCACAAAGCCTCCAATCTATATGACACATGTAAAAATAGAAGAAAAAAATGCATCAAAACATACAATGTGGATTGATCAATTTCACAGCAACTACCTCAAGATTATACTATCCACAATTTGAGAATTAACATTTAGAAAAATGATAAAGTTCTTTTCCCCCCTGTTCAACTTAAAAGTGTGCCACCCTAACTCTGTCCCTAATCCAAACCCTACACCTTAGCTTAGAAAAAAACCTTTCTATATTACCACCATTCAGACAAATTATGTCTCGAGTTAATGTTTTTTTTAACTCATTGGAAAAAGAAACTGCTTGTTTTACTTTTTTAATCATTAGTGTTTGATAGGTTGATTGATCGACATACTGGCTTTGACCAATTGCATTTTGACATTCTTCATTTTGATCGGTCACCACAGATCCATATACATACATAAAATATGTGATTGTAAGTTATTATGCATGTTCTGCAGGAACACACATGTACAACTGCAATGATTTATCAGTAATCTATAAGGGGAATTCAATACACCTTCCTCAAAAATTACCAATTTATGGAGATGTTATGAGGGAGCTCACTGTGCCAAGTGATACACTTGAATAAAGCATCCCTGGGTGATATGGATATTGACCATATGGATAACAACACTTAAAGAGGGAGCTCACTGTGCCAAGTGATACACTTGAATAAAGCATCCCTGGGTGATATGGATATTGGCCATGTGGATAACAACACTTAAAAACAACCCACTATTATCAGTAGATTCCATACACACAGCCGAGTATCATGTGCGTCTGCCATGTTTAATAGCAATGGATATTGTCTGCAGCATCTGCAATTGATGTGTGAATTAAGAAGTGATCCATTGTAATGAATGTTACAGCACTATGTGAGACTGATGACAATGCATCAGTTATGCCCATGTGCACAGAAACTACAGCACTAAAAAGTCTGGCATCAATGAGAGAGGAAGCTGTCGCTGTGATATTGTTCACATACCAAACAATATATGGAGCACAGCTTCTATCAGCAAATGTCAAACCCAAGACATGTGCCACATGATCACTGTTACCCTGACACTAATGTGGAAAAGTTTACTACCATAAAATCTTGACATGCATGCAAACTAACAAACTGTAACACTGACGTGATGTACTGTTATGTCCATGATGCTGTACAGTCATGCTAAGTTGTACCTAGGATAAAATTGAACTTCATTGGTTTATAGGTGCATAGGAGAGTACTAGGCTAAAGTCCCAAGATTTCATAAAAGCCTCACCACATTTAACATGAGTTACACAGTTTTGAATAGCTATGTGAACAATGTTCACACAGGTAAGTGCTTATGCCGTGTTGTCTAATACCAGCTGCCTCTGTCCATGAGGGGCATGGGCACAACAACAGGAGTACAGTCATGATTAACAATCCATTGATCTATGTTGCACTTGAGAAAGGTCAAGAAAGACCTTTGTTTTACATGAATGGCAAGCATGTTCCAGAGAAGGGGTAGTGTCTGAGAGATGTGTCTATCTCTCCAACATAATTTATTATGTCAGAGGATAGGTAAACATCCTAGAAATGAGTGATCCTTGTGCAGTTTGCATTAACAATGTGAACGTTTCCATCAAGGCCAGATTGGAGGGTGCCCTGTAGGCTAGAAACAGATCAACCCTTATTAGTCTGTTGGATATATAATATAGTGATAGGGCTTTTGATCTTCCTTTATATGACTTGTTGTATGCAACATGTATCTTCATTGTACAGAAACTGTGGGGTTGCTCAAGTTATTGCAGATGTGTGGTGAGGTATATGGAAAAAGAGTGCATTGTCCTCAGTTATTGGTGTGATGAGGTCCACGTTCAATGGTATTATAATGTTCTTTGATGTGGATAGCCTACCCATACTTATGAGTTGTGCCACATACAAGGGATTTGTCACCACTGTGGACACATGGTGGTCAAAGTTCTTATTACTATCTAACTGAGTACCCAGATCACGTACCACTGGGTGTACTCATTGGGGTGTGCTGTCTATATTGTAACTAGCTTGGGTATTTTCTTTCCAAAAGGGAATAATTATGCTTTTATATTCATTTAGTGTGTTTCCATGGCTCTGGCACCAATCATTTTTGTGCATTAATACTTTCTGCAGTATATCAATAGTGGTCATGGATTCAATGATTGTCCATAATTTGCAGTCATCCACAAAGCTGGTAAGACAAAGGATGTCTAAGTTTGTCTTGACTTCTGAGAAGTAAATATCAAATAGGAAAGGGCCTAGTACAGAACCCTGTGGTACAGCCCTGGTCACTGGCCTCTTGCTAGTGGTGAATTCACACACTTCAAAAGTACATGTCTTGTTGGTGACCCATCTGGCTACCCACCTGGTGATGTATGTGTTTATGCCCAGTTGAGACAGTTTCTCTGTAATACCAGAGTGTGGATTTGTGCCAAATGCCTTGGCTAGATCTAGTTAGGTGGGATGCACAGTCTTTCCCTCATCCATGCCCTTCATGATCTTTTTGAAGACATCAAACAGAGTCAACAGATATATGTATCCTTAACAAATCAAAAATAAGTTTGGTGCACAGTTGGGAGATTATCCGTGCCTTTTTTGTAAGGTCCATGATGATCCCTTTGATTGCCTTACAGATGAGGTGACTCAGACTTCCGGGTCTATAATTCCTTGAGTCAGGTGAATGTCCCTACTTGTTCAGATGGATGACTGCTACTGTACACCCTTCTGCCAGAACATAGCCTGCCTGGAGGCTGTGGTCAAATAAGGATCCAACTGTGTCTGCTAGGTCAGGTTTTAAGTTATTGAAAAGGCAACCTGAGATGTTGTCAGAGCCCATTGATGCTGTGTTTTTAGCCTTAGAGAGTGTACAGTTGAACTGTTCTCTTGAGAAAATAAGCTTAGTAATGTTTGCATGTATACTTTGGGTGATGTGCGGTGTGGCTGGGGGGTGAAGTTTGATGCAAATCTGTCAGCTAGAAGATTGTCGATTTCCTATTGTTGAATATGGGTGGTGCCATCTATAAACAGCTCTGTGCTTAGTTGTGTATTCCCCTTAATATTTTATACTTATTTAAAAAATTATTTTTGACAATATCTCCAAATACAGTCTTGGGTATGCATCACATGCTACACAGAGGAAGTGTTTACAGTCATACATCTCTACCTATGTCACATAATTACATCAATTGCACATGCCAATATGCTTTTCATTGGAAAGCTGTGTGCAAGTGCCCTAATACCATATATGGACACATTATAAATGAAGTGGATGTGGTTCATGCAGAACAGTTTCTGATACAAATGCTGACAGTCACACAATGTTGCAGGGGACCACCTCAATAATCCTTGTGAATAGCAAGACAATTGTGCATACAATGAATTCACCAAGGTTGCAACTGAATCTGAACTACTTATATGTTTGTGTATGTAAGGGCATTACAACATGTGGATGAAACAAAATATTTGTGCCCATGTAATCAGTATGACATTACACAGATGTATCTCACAGAGTATTTAATGAAATGATAGTAGGTATATACATGCACATCTGTGCCATACTGCAGGTGGCACTGTGATGCTTGAATGAGAACTGGGTAGAATGTTTATATACTCCACTACAAAAACACATGCCTAAGTAAGGCAAACAATACACATAGCTTCATCCCATGTATCAGGAGGCATATTAATACAATTGTTATGGTAGGAACGTGTAATCAAATGAGAGCAGTGGCCAAAAATATATTACCTCATATCATAGATTGGAATGCAGTGTTGTAGGGCTACCATACATCGACACCTCAACTTATCACATGTGGATGATAGGAACATTGACATGTGCAATGTTCATAGGGTCATGGGACATTACTAGGCTAACAACCAACACTGCATAAAATTCTAGGGTCTATATTAGATCAGCGAACGCTTAAAAAAGCGAATGCTAATTGATCAAACTTATGTAAGCGAAAGCTTACAGTCTCGAACTGTCAGAACACACCACTAACTATCCACTTACCTTAACCCAAACCCTAACCGTAAGGTCCGTCACTATCGCACACTCACCTCACCCACTCCCTAACCCTAACTCACCTAACCCACCCTAACCCTCACATCCACACAATCGCACACATACCTAACCCGCGCCCTACCCTAACTCACCTAACCCGCCCTAACACTCACATCCACACAATCACACACTTACCTGAACCCGACCCGTAACTTTCCACCACATCACTGAAAATACCGAAGCAACAGAAATGGACAACCAAATTCTTTCCCTAGGAAAAAATTTGGGTTTCTGTTCCTTCGATATTTTAAGCTTTCGCTTACATAAGTTCGATCTATCAGCGTTCGCTTTTTTAAGCATTCGCTGATCTAATATAGACCCAAAATTCTAACCAATATTATGGCATTTAAACAACAATTGCTTTATCTATATAATAGAAGATAATAAGGGTATGTGTGTATGTGTTTGATTGTATTACATACTGACTCTGTTCATATGTAACTTGTGCATCATCCTGTGACAGAATTACCAATCACACATCCAGTGGTCTGGTGCTGGCTTGCATAGGGTCATGGAAGGACTCTGTTGCATGATGTGTGTATGTATCTTTGAGATGATGACATCTTCCAACCTACAAAAAGGATGTTATGAGGACATAGCGAAAAAGAGGATGCTGGATTCATGGGGCTATGTTAAAGGTTTACCATAGTGGGAGTCCCTAACCACACACACAGCAGTTGACTGAAGTCAGATTTGGGCATTAAACCTGGGTAGGTATAGAAGCTATATTCCATACAATGTAAAACTAGCACCACCACATATATCTGACTATAACAGTGCCATGGTACCTTTTATAGAAGCAGATAGCATCACTGTATACTGAGAAGAAGATGTATGGAGGCGTGTCTGACATACATGTGGAATCACATCTTGGTGCAAAACTGTCTCCAAAATATTATTTGGTTGAACACACACTCAAGTTGACTGCTGTGATATTAGAACCCCTAACTATCTAGTTACTGAAGCTGGAGAACACAGTACTTAACACTAGTAACACAGCACAAGTTTGACTTAAATAGTATCAAAAAATACTTTATAGCTGATAACTGCTGAGAAGAAGATGTTAAGAGGAGTGTCTGACACGCTGCTGTAAAATTGTCTCCACCATGACAGCTAACTGACAATAAATACACACATACATACATACACACACACACACACACACACACACACACACACACACACACACACACACACACACACACACACACACACACACACACACACACACACACACACGCACACACACACACACACACACACTGTCTCACACACACACACACACACACACACACACACACACACACACATGCACACAATTGCTGTGAGACTAGAACCCCAATCTACGTACAGAACACAGTGCCACAGCACAAGTCTGGTTTTCATAGTACCAGATGGCACTTTATTGCAGAGGACATCACCAGTGTGTTCTGAAAAGAAGGTGTTAGGAGTGTCTCATATGCTGCTATAAAACTGTCTTTAAAATGACAGATAACTGAACACAAATATATGATGTAGATAACATTAACTGTTATGAGACATGTGTGTAAAGTGTGGACTTTGGATTTTCTGTTTTGCTTGCAATGTGCAGATATAATTTAAAAGACAGCTTCTTAAACTATATGCAATAAGCTGTCATGAATGCATGTTGCAGAACTGAGAAATACATGCACCTGTTTCCCAGAGTGGTCATAATTTCAGATGCAGACACACACACACACACACACACACACACACACACACACACACACACACACACACACACACACACATTTTGTGAACAGCATGGATGCAGTTCTACGTGTGTTCATATTGTGATGAATTTATGGCCACAGTACAACATGTATAAGACAATCTCAATGTATATTGTTGGTATAATGCTTTAAATAATGTACCAATGCAGGTGTGCTATTTATTTTTGTAGTGTAGCTGACATTAGACCTATTACTGACATATCCATTTTCAAGTGCATGGTTGCAGGGCACACATGAGTCTGAGTAAATATGTGTTCAGTCAATAACAAGTCCCTTCCCTTTGGTTGTGTTTTTACATGGATTTTGATGGGATGAAGAATAACTGGGCAATAAACATAGTAATACATGCCAAGCATCTCTTTACATAGCGCAAAACCGAGCAACTGGTTTACACGAACAATGGCAAAGTGTTTGCACATGCGAGATTCACATTTAATGAATGCAACATGAACTTGAGAAGTAGTTATGCATACACACTAGGGGAGAAATAGTCGACAGATACTATGGTGCTCATACTGTAGTTTATATTGATGACATTAAGAACTGTTACTGTTGCCTTCCTCATAGTAATATTTCTATTGGTTCACCTTTATTCACGCAAACATGCTAAGCAGCAAGACATTGCCATTAGCACTTTGGACAGTACTGAGGGTAAAACGATATACCTGCTGCCTAGCTTTCCATGTGGTAGCATGTGTAAGAGCAGTGAGCTCATGTTAAAAGCACAAAGGACACAGGCACGGAATCCAACTCAATCTAACTTTTTTACCCATGGTTTCAGAATGGCATTACATAAGTAAATGTGATAATTCCTGCAAATGTGAGAAGCAAAGACTACAGTGAAGTACTGTATAAAAATAAACATCAGACAAGTGATTTATTTCAACACTACACATATGGATTTGCATTTTTATACAATCAGCAGTCTAAATAACTGTCAGAGTAAATGTTTCAAAGTACTGCCTTAATTCTGCTTTAACTCTGTGTTCCATTAGTGCAGCGAGTTTAAGCAGCATTGTATGGAGACAACTGGAGTAGTGCGGCCGATGGCAAAAACTCAATAGTTTTTACCATAGGACATGAAGAGCCATTCACCATCGCTCATCATTGGTGCATGATGCCAAACTCTGCGCAAATGCAGAAGACAAAAAGTGAAGGGCTTGATTATGGGGCATTTCTCCTATGTTTGTGATGTCTGTGTGGTTCTATTTTTGACCATAGTAAAGGTGTGAAAATAGGGTGAAGTAGTGCAAAAAGTAGTGAAATGGGGGGGCAAGCAGGAGGAAGAACAAAGGGGAAGCAATATAGGAATATGCATGAGGGAATTAGGAAAGAACCATAGCTATCTACTTCAACAGTGTAATATGAGCATATATATCAAATTGGATGAATTCTTACTGCAACCACAACACAGATAGTTGACAACAACACAATCATATTGTATAGCCAATTGGACTGAATCACGTGTGTTGAAAAGATACATGTGCGAAGTGGAGTGCTATGTATACGACTTTTTTTTTTTTTTCTTGTGGGACAGGTGCCCATTTTTTTATTTTATTTCAGAAAGAGAAGAATGTTGGGAAAGGTATATAGGACTGTCAGGGTCCGGTAAGTAAGGTAGGTGAAAAAGCACGTGCAGACAAATAGGACAAACAAGACAGACACGGGGATGGTGAGGGACACAAAAAGTTGGGGGCACCATGATTGGGGATAGGGAGGAGACATTGGAGGCAAATGCCCATCAAGCATGGGAATGGTGAGAATCTAGTCCTCACCCCCAGAAATACCATCACTGTCTTCTTCCTCTGCTGCCTGTTGGATTTTTTGATGCTTGAGTTTTTTCTGCATTCTCACAAGCAACTTCTCCAGATGGCTGAGGCATGCACCAAGGCTATTTTCTAAGACCTCACATAGCATGCTTGTCAAGTCCTGGTGGGTGACATAATCCCATCCTCCACCAATACTCCTAGAGGGTACCAATGTACCAGCTGCCTGGGCAATGCTACCTGATGTTGAGGGCCCAAGTAGTGCAGGGGTTGCAGAGGCTTTGTGTTCCATATGTGCTAGGCATTGATGTGGCAGCCATTAGAGGGGTAGCAGGCTGATTCTCAGTGGTTGGCCTACCTCTCTGTGCTCAAAATCATTTTGGCTGTTGTCAGAAAATTATGATATCAGAACGGTGTGATCATACATAGAAAATAAAAAAGCTAGATAAGGGTTGGAGTAACAAAAAAAAAAGATAATTCGAGCCATTATATGTAACATATAAAAATTTAGTGCAATAAAAATATATTTTACCTATAAATAGCTATACTTTTTAAAAATCCAAATTAGGACTAAGAATTGTTCCAAATAATCCTTGCAATATGCATATATTGCATACATGCTTTTAAATATAATACAGATTAAGTTAACAACATTGCATTTATGCCAATTTTGTTAAAATTAATATTAAATATTTTTTTATTAGTATGTATTTGTTACTTGTAGGATTTGAACCCACAACATCTGAATATAATATTACATTTGACACCTACAATTACCTTGAGCTACAGAATAGAGCAAGCAAGGTTGCTTTTATAGTTAAGATATGCATGCTTAATCTGCTAGTAATATATGGGAGAGCAATAATTTTAATAAATTAATGTTAATTTGTGCTGCGTGTTAAGGGCAGATCCTGCCTCTTAAACCTGGTTGGTTTCTTTGAAACAGTCATCAAGGCCATTGACGAGAGGAAGGTGGTCCACACAGCCTACCTGGACCTCGCAAAAGCCTTCGATACAATACCCCACTCGGGCATTATAGATAAGCTCACCAGCTTAAATATAAACCCCTATGTCACTAGATGGGTTGCAAACTGGCTCAAGGACAGAACCCACATGGTCAGAATTGCTGGAGCCATGTCAGACTCCAAACCAGTTACAAGTGGCATCCCACAAGGCTCAGTCCTGGGACCTTTCTTGTTTGGTATATATTTCTCGGAGGTACAGGCCAACACGGAAGGACTGTGGCTGACCAAGTTCGCAGATGACTGCAAACTAGGCGCCATAATCGACTCCCCAGATGACACAAGCATCCTACAAAAGGGCCTCGTAGAAACAGATAAATGGTGCCAGAGCCATGGCCTCAAGCTAAACGCCAAAAAGTGAAAAGTCATCCCCTTTGGCAAAAACAAAGTGCCCACAAATTACCACATAGGTGGTAATCCATTAAGTACGGAAGAAGTAATTAGGGACCTGGGGACCCAAGTTGATAGCAATCTCTCATTTGAAAACCACGTGGCCAAAGTGGTTAGAAAAACATTTTATATAGCCCACCTAATCATGAAGGGATTCACATCTAGATCAGGGGAGGTCATCGTGTCTCTTTACTCATCCCTTATCAGGCCCATAATTGAGTACAATGCCCTTTTTGGGATGTACCTTACCAGACACCTGCAGCAACTGGAAATACCCCAAAAGTACCTCACCAATAGGATCAAAGGGCTCAAACAGATGCCATATGCTGCCCGGTTAAAGAAACTCCAGCTCTACTCAGTGGCATACCACCTGCTCAGAGGTGATCTGTGCCTGACGTATAAAGCCATGTCCAACCCGGAATTAATGGACATGTTGCACCTCAGAAAATCCAAATCCCATCGAGCTATGCGCTCGAGAGACTTGAACCTCAGCACTGAAATAAATAGGACATGCTGGAGGGACAGATTCATAACCCAGAGGCTCCCTTCACTCTGGAATAAAATCCCAGTCCAGGTTAGGCAGAGTCTCTCAATGACTCTCTTCAAGCGGAATCTTGATGAGTGGATGGGAGATCGTAGGTTTACCCTGGGTATCACTTCTGTGTCACTGTTAGTTAGAGGCACAGTATACTAACCTCGAAAAAGGGCATCGCAAAATTCATTTAAAATGGGTGGTGAAAGCCAAACACACTCTGGCTAGGCTTAAAAATGCCCTAGGGCAGATAGCCTAGTATGAACCTATGAACCTATGAACCCCCCTTGCTTCTCTGAGTGTTTTTAAGCATTCATCATGGACTTCCCTGTTCACTGAAATCTCCTGAGCAGCTGAAAAATAAAGACTGAGAGAAAAACATACATGAAAGCACTGTGCAAACCAGTCTTGTCTATATACAGCTTTCTACATCAGTTAATGTTTCATTGTCTGTGTACTTACACAACTGTGGGATGTCAACTGTCCTAAATTCATCCAGCCACAGGTTGAGTTGTGCCTGCTTGCACAATTTCAGGTCATTGTAATGATGCCTGCATTGCTGTCTAGTGTGTGGAATGCCACTCGCACTTGAGACAGCCTTGGCTAGACTGTTCCAAGCCTCAGATTTACAGTGAGACCCGGTATAGTCTCCCTGCAGCAGCCTGTGGCTGTAGCTCTTTACAAGGAGTGCAATGAATATTCTTCACTTCACTTGACTAAACCCCATCTTTGAGCCCTGAATTGGGTGCCATCCTTGCCAACTCCTGCCATGTCTGCACAGGTGATCCAACAACGGTTAAAGTGTTTACCCGCCAATTCATTATATCGCATTTTATGGCCAGTACGCAAACCCACACAACCATGCCAACCGTGTTTGCATGATGATGTGCACAGAGCAACATTGTCAAACAGAGAGGTAGGCAGTTTATGACATAAGAAGGGTAATGTGACAGTTGGAATGAATTTATGGCTTATCTGCTGCTATACCTGTTTAATGACTTGACTTTTAAGACATGACTTGGGGGTATAAATTTTAAGAGTTGGGGGGCCTTACACACTGATAAAAGTAATTTGTACAATGTGGGAAATACAGAATACATATTCTTCCACATAGATGTTTTATCCTCGTTCACAGAAGTACTTGTCAGACATGGTCATTGATTATATAGACACATTAAAGTGTGAGTGGTGCTACACTTCAGTTAACCATGTATGTGTGTGACTGGATTCACTTCATAATCTCAAAATACTGAAATCTCGAATTTCAGTTTTTCGAGACCATGAAATCGAATCCACACAACAACGAAACACCAAAACCGTGAAGCCCAAAACCACGAAATTCAAAACACATAAAACACAGCACACACCAGACCACACATATACCACAACACCCACATCACAACATAAACAAACAAACCAACACATCCACAAACCTATAACATAAATAAGCAGTGGGGCAAGCCCCCCTCCACCTCCCACACCTCCCTACTTATATATACTAACTCTGAGATTTTGCAAACAGTAAACAAAAGCAAACACACACACACACACACACACACACACACACACGCACATTCTACAGTCCCTCACACACACATCACACATATCAGCACACTCACATATACTTCAAACCCCCACCCAAAACCCTTACAAAACACTCACTTACCTGACATAACACCTAAATCCACACACAGCACTGCACACCATCCACATACAATCCCAAACATTAAGTAGCTTAAAACCATAACCGCGAATTCGGATTATGCACTTTCGCTGTTTTCAAACTTCGACTTTATAGTCTCAAGATACTGAAATTTGACATTTCAGTATTTCGAGATTATAAAGTGTTTCCATATATATATATATATATATATATATATATATATATATATATATATATAGAGAGAAAGAGAGAGAGAGATATACATTTTTTACAATTCATGAAATCAATTTAAAAAACTATTAATGCGCCTACAATCTACCTATCCAGAGCTTTTAATTTTAAAAGGCAAGTGATAGAGCAATACTCATTCAGTTGTGGGTAACTAAAAACATTAAAATAAAGTTGCCAGTAAAGTTCTCTCACCTCTAGTCGGAGAGAATGACAGCCACCCCTAGCACTAGGTATGACCTGCATACAAAAATTAAAATAGTGTTCAGTGTTGGCGATAATGTGTTTGCTAATGTATTGGTGTTCTTTTTATTCTTTATATCATACACATGCTCATAAATACACTGTTTTAACATATGCTCCATGTTCCTATATAATATGCACAACACACTTGACATGAAGCAGCATAAACCACATTTTTTGAAAGGGAACTGTAATTACTCTTCATTTTGATAAACCTATCATTGAGCATGCATTCCTTACCCACCATAATATATCTGCACAAGTAGCAAAAGCCACATTAAAAAATCAGACTCTCTTGTAACCATACGGGCAGCCCTAACAAACTGCCCTTTAACTATGGCCCTCTTTTGATGAGGTGGATGTGTACTATTAAAATGAAGCATTGGAATAAGTAGGCTTTCTATAAATATTCGCTACATATGTCTTAGTATTCATATCCTTCTCTAGTAACACATCAAGAAATTATATAACAGCATTGTTATATTCGGGATCACTACGGAATACCGAAATTCCACAATCCCGAGATTCTAAATCACGAGGACCAGAATCTCGAGATTGCAAAATCTCGAAAGTAGTGAATGGGGATTGCCGTACAGTGTGGAACGGGAACTTTGCCATTCACTCCACTGTAGTGCGATCTCAGAGTTGGTATATTTAAGTTACAGGGGGTGTGGGGGATGCGGCGGGCTTTCCCCCTTACACACAGGTTAGAATAGTTTGTTGGATATTTTACTTTTTATTTTTTTTTTTTTTTAATGTTCTAGATTCTGCACTCTCATGATTCTGGTCCTCTAGGTTTAGAATCTCGGGACTGTGGAATTTTGGTATCTCGTAGTGATCCCTATATTCATAGATAAAAACAAGAAATCCAGTAGTACTATTAATGAAATAAATAAATTTCACCAAATGAGTACTAGAATGCTTTCAAATAAGAAAAATGTCATCCAAAAAACAAAAAAATGATGACCAGGGTAGTTTAAAATAAATCTTCAGGAATCCAAGGGGTGGGCCTTGGGAAGATTATATTGAAAAAGAGGAATTACACTGGCAACTAAAGCTGAATGCTACTGTTTTACCTGGTCTTAATGAATATCCATCTATTGCCAGGGTTCTTAGGTGTAAGTCTTACTATGTTTAAACTGCATTTGGTATTGCTTGGTTCCTGATTTTCACACCTGTTCAGGTTTTAATTGCACTCCAATTATATTTTAAATGCATTTTAGCTTTCATTGGAGGGGACTGAACATGTGATCATTATCAGTGGGGTACTTAAAAGGTTACTATGAATGTGTATAATTTATTCTGAAGAAGTCTGGTTATGTTTGCAGATGGAAGCACTTAATCCTTTCATTCATTTGTTTTTCTTTGGATTATTAAAATACATATTTTTAACATCTGAGGCTACCTCTATTCACTTTGGTTCCAGTAATTTTTCTAGTCTGAATTGCTGCTGTGTCTTCCTTCTGTCTCCCACCAATCATTCACAGTTGCAAGCCATTAGCAACTAACGGTATTGAAGAACATACACTATGCTAACATCTGGGATGAAAGATGTAGAATATTAAAGTTGCATAACAGTTCACATTAGACAGACTAATTGCACCCTTCTGCCATTAAGCAAATGTGATGTAATATTGATTGTTAACTAAAAGCAGACCAGTTTTGGAAATGAACTAATTCGTTATATGTGTTTGCAGGAAGGCATGGTGGAGTACATTATTCCTCCATTTTCCAGTACCTGCTAGTGAAAAGTAATAAACAAACACAGACAACATGACTATTTCCATTTATTTTACATGAAGTCAAAAGTTTAGTATTCAGCAATTCTAATGAGTTCACACCTATCTGCATTTTCACCATGCTCGGAGGCCTGAATCTACATTATAAAAAGATAACTGTGTAGCTAGGGAAGTTGAAGGTGAGAAGACTTGTGTATTTGGACAAAACAGAAGACTGGTATTCCTTTGAAGGTGGTTTATTTGCAGAGAAGGCTTCTAATTTTGCTAAGGTATACTTGTATTATTCAGGTACATTCTAAATTTTGTAATTTGTTACACAGGAACTTATATATCCAGGAAAAAACTGAACTTTTATCTTTATGCACTTCTTATACTTCATTGTTGGCATAGGCATTTTTGGCAGGCATTTACATTTCTCAGATAGACAGGTTATTAACTTTCATTACAAGTATTATTGTTAAAAGTGCATTTTACTTTCTTCTATGTTATTGTAGAGAAATGTAATGTAGGTGTCACTGACACAGGTGCTATGCTTCTGAGATGACGCAGGGCCACCTCCAGGGGAGTGGTGGGCAAAGTGAGAGGTGACTGGCAATCATAAATTGACTTTTCTGATGTAAATGTGTACACATTTTTATAATTGTGTGGAAAGCATAGAGACCAATTTAATTCTATGATATTCCTTGGTTTGTACAAACCTTCATTGAGCAGCTGCACTTACTTGTGAACAGCTAGTTATGGGGGGGCTACTACTGAGCCCCCAGTGGCATCAATTGAAAATTATGTCCACTCTCAGTGATACAGACAGCTCAGCGGAAACTCCATACCAACATGTGCTTGATGATGGTGTAGATCTATCTGGGGGTGGGGGTGACAACTGCATCTCAGGAAGGAGCAGCCTCCAGGCAAGCTTACATATTGCAAGTTCTAGATTTGCTTATATAGTAAAGCATGCAATTTGAGTAATACTTCTTGGAGAGTTTTCTTTTTGCTGTACCTATTGATAAGTTAATAGACTTATACAACACAGTTGTTTATTACACAATGGCTATGGGTGGACGTGTCAGTCAAGTTTCATTTACAACTATCCTTACAGGACATTGTGTAGTCACTGTCCCCCTGTGTTATTCCAGTTATGATGTTTAATTGGCATCCTTCCCTTGCTTCATTTCTCCCAGTACCAACTTCCCTACAAGGTGTGGAGTTTTCTGCACATGGTAAACAAATGTTTTTTTTTTTGCTTATTGATGACCATTCATCATATATATATATATATATATATATATATATATATATATATATATATATATATATATATATATATAATATGCATTTATCTGTATGTGTGAGGTGGGTATAATGAGTGTCTGTATTGCTGTACCATCTGTGATAGTGGGACCAGTGTTAGTTTATTATCATATAAATTGTTTTAATATTTATTGCAGTAGTAATTTTGTTCCTGTGTTTGTTGCTTATTATCACAGGTAATCCTGACAGTCAGTGGAAGTGTAGAACTCTTAACACCTGATATCAAGGTATCTGTAAGCTCTGATGATGATTCAATGGATCAGATGAATGACACAATGGAATGGGCATGGTCTGCGATGGAATGTCTGCTGCGAGGTGAACAGCATCCATTTGGATGTAGTTCAGCAGCAGCATCTGCTGTTAACCAATGTGCGCATGCCATATCATGCTCCTGTAGTGGCACCACTTCCACTGCTCCATCAGTAGTTGAGGTGTCCCCACACAGAAATGGTAGGCCAGAGGGTCATGGCCCTGGGCTTAATCATAAGCAGAGCTCATCCAGAAGACATTAGTCACATTCAAGTAGCACCAGTACCTTTGACCATGGGCATGGTTGTGCCAGTTCAACTCCTGGCAGAGCCAGTTCTTACAGTTGGGGGCAATGACAATGAACTGTTACCTCTACTATGTACAGCTCACACCTGTCCAACATGCCAGGATGTAGAGCTAGCACAGATTTTGGCTGTGTCCTTCCAGACACTCACACATACGTTTCACCTCTGGTGCCCACATAGACACACACATAACAGGTACGTGGGTCATTTGTGAAGCTTGCAGCTCATTCTGTCTCATTGGCCATTTCATAATTAGCTAAATTTCTGCCTGTCTGTCTTTCTTACTCACATGGATTCACTACCTTTTGTGGCAGCCTTGGCCTCCTGCTTCCCTAAACAACACCCTGTACAAATTGATAACTAAAATTGATAACTGTGCCATCTCCTTGGTTCTATCTTTTGAATTCAGGAATACATAAGTCTATTTTCTGATGCACAAGGTGCATAGCTGACTTGAGTACTTAGTGTATATGTGTTTGTGATGCTATTTTGAAAATTGCACTGCTTTCTTACAGGTTTTTGTATTATGTGCATCTTTGATGCATGAGGCCTATTACTTGATAAAGAGCAGATCAGATATCTGTTCACAAAAGTCAGTCATGTCACATGGTGATATCATTACTATAAAACTCACACTCCTTCTGCTTATGTACATTAGCAAGTAACAGTATGCAAGGATCTGCTGTTCATTTGTTTTCTTACCCATTTATCTTCCTGTTCCAGGTTCAACACTTAGCTTGATAGTCCTGCAGTTACAACTGTTTTAATTTGTGGCTGACTCTGTGTCATGCTAGCCGTACATATTGATTAAATGGTTAAGTAAAAGTTGTGAGTGCCACCTGACATCCATTTTACGGTATGTATGTGCATAGGGTGAAAGTTGTACCTCTTAGGTGATCAGCATGTGTGCTATTTATTGCCTCTTGGCCAGGAAGTGGGCATATTGTGCACACCTATGCTTACCTACACTCACAGTGGCTGGTGGTTCCCCTCTGAGCCCTCCCCTGTGTGCAGCTGTGGTGACCTTGCCAGTGGTGGTGGGATGTGTACCCCTTCCCCTTGGTGTTCCTGTTGAAGCTGTTTGCTCAGGATAATATTGTGAAGAATAGCACAGACAGTGAAAATTTCAGCACAAGTACTGGGATCATATTGCAAGTCCACCCCGATGTATCTAGCAAACAGAACCATGACTTCAGCAGTCAAACACACTCACTATGATATTTCTTGTTTGACCTTGTACTTCATTATAGCATTATTCAGTGGGTATGTGTGCATTTCTGATGGGCATCATCAGCCATGGTTAGAGTGCATACCCTGCATCCCCCAGTAAATGACCTTGTGGAATATCCTCCCTAGAAAACCTCTGGTAGAGCTGAGAGTTATGCCAGATATAGGAGTTGTGATAACTGCCAGAGTTGCCAGCACACACATTCAGGATGATTCTCTTAGCATTGCATACAACCTGACTGTTAATGAGATTGGAAGCCTTTCTGTTTATGCAGACCCTTCCATTTTCCCCTGGTGATGGTTTGATCTTAATGTGCATACAGTCTGTGACATCTAAGACTTCACGGAAGTGTGCTACAGAGCAGAAATCCTGCATAGTTGCAGTTCTGTCTTCAGTGGTACAGGGAAAATATATGTAGTCACTAGCATGCTGTAACATATAGTAACATTCAGGAATTGATGTAGTATCCTGGATGCTGATGCCTGTGACACCCCCAATATGGCACCTGTTGGTCTCTGGAAGGTTCCTGTAGCTAGAATTCTAAGTTCTACACATACCTTAGTCTCCGTGGGTATTGGTTCCCCTTGGTTTGCCTTGCTCTCAGTTGAGGATGACAGAGGTTGCAGAGTTCCTGTACTATGTCTCTATCCACCCTGTAGTACTCTACTATTTCCACAACATGTAGACCATGAAAAGTTAAATGGGGTCTAAACACCCTTTTCCTTCTTGGCCAAGGTCTATTGGCAGCAGCAGCATAGAGTTGAGCCTGTTGCACATACACATGCAAAAGAGTAGCAGCAGCAGCCTCTGACATTCTTTCCATGTAGTGTAGCTTCCAGGGTTGTATTCCAATAGGTTGTGAAATTCAAGGTCAAAACCTACACTGTGTGCACGATTGCTTTATACCTTGCTGAATAGCTCCTCCATCTTGGATTGGTTGACTAGCATACAATTCAGCTCCTTATGTTGTAATTAGCATACCACAATGTTTACCGTGTTTGTGTGACTCTACAAGCCATGTAGAGCAGCTTACTGAATTCAAATCAGCGCGCTACCATTTGCATGTCACAGCGAGAAACATACAAAGGTTTAGCAAGCGGCGTAGGGTTTATTGAATCTAACCCTTTATCTTACTCTATCTTCACAGCACATGTTTTAAAAGTTAGTGAAAGAAGAAGCCACTGACTTACTCATCGTGTGCCAGCTAAGTATAGCATAAAATATATAAAAAACACTGAAAGCGAAAGTTGACAGCTTGTTAATATTTAATACCACCTTTGTAATAAAGTATGCTATGAACTTTGCATTTATTAATCCTAACTGCCTCTCTTTTCTGCAAAGGAAAATAATTTTATTCACAGAGCAAGTTATACATTCTGCAACCAAGATATCAGAACTTTCTGTCAGGCCTATATGAGATGAAAAGGTGTAAACAGTGGTGTACAACTCTACATCAGTTCCTGCTTAACAGTTCTTGTTTTCATTTGCTCTAAGTGCATTCTAAGTTTGATTTTACTTATTTTCACTTGAAAACTATATGAACAAAAGCATAGCCCCTGCATCCCATTTTTCCCTCTGTAATTTTATGTGGTTATGTAAATAATTTATTGTGAATAAATCTGCAACATTTGCAGAAGTACATGATGTCAACAATTAATTGCCTCAAATGGAGAACCATCAGTACAGGAAGTTCTATGCTTGCTTGGAAGAAATGTGCACTCAGTATGGTGTGTGACACTAAATTTTAGTATAACCAAAGATAAGCAATACTAAATGTGCAAAGTGCTGCATAAACTGCATCTTGCAAGCTGTAGAACATAAGATTATTAAAGTCATAATCTAGTGCTTATCATGTAATGTATACTTTAAGGTCTATCTACTTCCTGGTTGGCTGTACGAATTACTGTAATATTTAGAATAATTTGTCTGCACACATCCCTGTTATGGAAATAACTGCACCATGTAAAATAAATGGAAATAGTCATGTTGTCTGTGTTTGTTTATTACTTTTCACTAGCAGGTACTGGAAAATGGAGGAATAATGTACTCCACCATGCCTTCCTGCAAACACATATAACGAATTAGTTCATTTCCAAAACTGGTCTGCTTTTAGTTAACAATCTATATTACATCACATTTGCTTAATGGCAGAAGGGTGCAATTAGTCTGTGTCTGTCTAATGTGAACTGTTATGCAACTTTAATATTCTACATCTTTCATCCCAACTTTCTCCTTTTCCACATGTCCCATATCCTGTCAAATGACTCACTACATCACCCATTCTAAAATTCAATTGCAAGTTCTACAACCCTCTCTGTGACAAAAAAAGTACTTTTAGATATCCAAGGAATGGTTATTCTCACTAATCTGCTGCCTGCATCAACTCTTTTCCCGTCTGTACTTCCTGTTCATTATAATCCCTTCACATCTCCTTGATATGATGTTATGCATTAAAATCATGTCCTGTATCTCTTCTGGCCTCAGTTAATAAGATTTCTATCTCCTCTGGCCTCTGATCATATTCCCTATCCCTCCATTCCAGTGATCCTCCTGTAGCTTTCTCCTGAATTCATTCTGGATATCCCTTTCCTTACATGTCACCAGATCTGTGCAAAGTACTCAAGCTGTAGTCTAATCAAGGTCATGTATAGTAGAAGTATGACATCTTTACTTCTGGATTCTTGCCTCCTGAAGATACAGCCAAGCATTCTGTTTGCTGCTGTCACTATACTCTCACTCTGTTCTTGCTGGTCCAGTGAAGGTGTGATTAATGCCAAATCATTGTCCTGCTCTGCAGCAATCAGTGCCACCTCCTCATGATACTTTACACCAGGTTTGTTGTCCCCTAAGTGCAGTAATTTGCATTTATTTCTACTGATCTTCATGTGACTCAATTCTGCCTAGTTGTTCAGCCTTTCCAAATCCTTCACTAGACTTTTCTATCACCTTCCACTGCTGTACTTATCTTTGTGTCATCAGCAAAGAGGCTTCTCCTTGATGCATGTGAGACAAACACAATAAAGAGCAGTAGACCTAAGACAGATCCCCTGTGGTACTTCACTAGTCACTTTCCTAATTTCTGACATTATCTATCTCATTATAACCCTCCACACCCTACCGGTCGGCTATGTAGATATTCAGTTCTTCAGTCTTGGTTCTACCACCAATCCCTATCCACCCAGTTTTCTTGTCAACATCCATAGCTTCATAGGTGTTTACTAGGCTAATGACCACAAGGGCCTTTTTAAGCCCAGCCATGCATCCCAAATCTCTGACAAGTTCTGGTACCCTTAATAAGTGTAAGCAGGGTTTGGAAGATGAAACATTTACAAGCAGAGTCCTGAGAGATGTTCCATTTACAAGTTGCCTCTGTCCATTAGATACACAGGTGCCAAGCCAGGGATGAATTACCTGTTCTCCATCCAATTGACCAAATTACACTTGAATTGGGTTAGGGAGGAGCTCTGACTGGGGAGCCTGTTCTAGAGATGGGATAGTCTTTGGGATACATACCTGTCTCTAGCAGGTCCTATTTATATCACAGGCAAAGATTAAGTCTTTACAACAGGTATTTCTGATACTGTTTGTTTTGTGGATATGCAGGAGGTCTGACAATGCCCTGTATGTCAGGAATAGATCTCCCCTCAACAGCCTGTAGGAGAGAGAATACAGGGATAGGGCCCTGAGTCAGTCTGCAAAGGGCATTTTACTTATGCCCTGTATTCTTTTATTGAGAAACCTCTGTGGACATTCCAATTTTTGGATATGCCTGGTTAGGTACATACCAAAGGGGGCATTATACTCAATGATAGGTCTGATGAATGACTAATATAGTGGAACAATGACTTCCTTGGAGCAAGATGCCATACCTTTGTTTATAAGTTGTGCAACATAGAATTATTTCCTCACTACTGTAGACACGTGATGGTCAAAGGATAGATTACTGTCTATATGTGTCCATAAGTCCCTAACTACTGGGTCAACTCTAAGGGGTGTGTTTTCAATATGATAGTTACCAGGGATGGATGTCTTCCCAAAGGATACTATCATGCATTTCTTGGCATTTAGTTTTAGTTCATGGTTCTGACACCTGTTGTTTGTGAGTGTCAGCCCTTCCACATTTGTATCAGTATGGGATTTAATGACTGCTCCTAATTTGCAATCATTTGCAAATTTAGTAATTGACTTTAACGTCAGAGAAGTAAATGCCAAAAAGGAACGGTCCATGGACCAATCTCTGAGGGACTCCTCTTGTGACTGGCCTCTTTGTAGAGGTGGACCCAACAGTTCTAACTTCCTGAGTCCTGTTTGTGAGCCATTTGGCTATCCACCAGGTGACATACAGGTTTGTACTTAACTTCCTAAGTTTGTCAACAATGCCGTAGTAGGGTATTGTGTCAAATGCCTTGGCGAGATCATTGTAGCTAGAATGAACCATTTTGCAGTCATGCATTGCTTTGGTGAACTTCTCAAACAAGTCCACAAGGTTGAGTAGGCATGACCTGCCCTTGATGAAACCAAACTGGGTTGGATCCAGTCTCGAGGCTTACTATATCATTATTGATTATGTCCATAATAATTCTTTCCATTGCTTTGCATATAAGACTAGTGAGGCTTATGGGTCTGTAGATTCCAGGGTCTGTAGATGGCCCACCTTTGTGCAGAGGGATGACTGTTGCTTTTCTCCATTCATGAGGCATGAAGCCTGTTTGAAGGCTTAGCTGAATAGCAATTCCAGAGGGCCTGATAGGTCATGTTTCTTACTATTTAGAAGGCATCCTGGGATATTGTTTGGCCCATTGATGCATTGTTCTTGGCTTTAGAGAGAGCATTAAAGACCTGTTCCCTAGTGGTAGCAGGTGGAGTTATATTTGATGGTATTTCTTGAGAAAAGGTTGAGGAGGAAAGAGGAGAGAAGTTGGAGCTAAATTTGTCAGTAAGTAGGTTTGCTATATATTCTGGCTCAATATAGATGTCACCATTTAAAATGAGCTCTGCTGACAACTGTGTATTGCCTTTAAGGTTACAGACATAACTAAATGCCTTGTGGTTGTCCTTGGCCAGGGATGTTAAATTTACCTCAAATTTAGCTTTGGTAAACTTTATTTGTCCCCTGAGTTGTTTGTTTAGTTTGATGAGTGCTTTTATCCTGATGGAAGCTGCACCTCATAATTTTTGCCATGATTTTCTACTTTCTGTTATATAGCCTACTGATTTTGTGATTCCACCAGGGTGGCTTGTTTTATGAGTTATTTATGTACTTTTTCCTGGTGAGTACAGCTGCCTCGATGCAGCTATTAAAGTGCTTGTATAGAGTTTCTGTAAACAGTTCTGCATAGGCAGCAGCTTTCTCAGGGTTTATGGGGCTTTGAAATGTTGTCAGATTATCATTTAATAGCAGGTAGCTAGCCTTAGAGTAGTTCCTGAATATTCCAGGGTTATCTGGGCATCTAAGTTTTATTTTTATTTCAACTGAGACCATTTTGTGGTCTGACCTTACCAGGGAAGACATTACAACAGGGGGTGTGCAGCAGTCTCCCATATTAGTGAAGACCAGATCCAGTAAGGTTGCATCCCTGACTGGTGTATTGACAAACTGGTCCAGGGAGTTTGGATTTACAAATTCCAGGAATCTCTGTGCCTGTACATTTGGTGTGGTATAGGATTCTCAGTTAATAGTGGGGTAATTAAAGTAACCCATAAATATGGTATTGAGTTGGATTGTGAGTGTTTCCAACAAACTTAAATACTTGGGTCATAGTGGGGAACCTATTGGTTGCAAGGAAGTGGTATTGTATTTTGCCTATAGTGATTTGAACATGGAGTAGATCAAGTGCATTGTCCTGTTTGACCAGCCTTGAGGTGTATTTATTTTTAATGTAAATCGAGACACCTCCACCTTTAGTCTGTCTAAATGTGTGGAAGGCATTACAACCTTGCACTGTCAGTGTGATATCTGCAGCTTTGAACCACGTCACCAGCATTCTCTAGGGTGAAGAAAGCTTGGGAGTGAAGATTTTTGTTTAGGCTCCTAGCATTGAGCAGTAATTCCTTTAGATTTTCTTGGTTTTGATTTGCTAAGTCAGAAGTACTTTCAGTTTGGCATTGCCTAAATAAGGAACTATGGAGGAAGGCAATGTTTTAGTTCATATTTAAAAGCCTAGAATGGAGAAGCACAGACCATTTCTGGAAAAGCTATGTGGTCTGTTGACCATCTCCTTCCATGCTGACAAATATTGCATCCCCTTAGAATGACACCAGAAACTAAGCCAATTATTAAAGTCAGTCAGCTTTTGTTCATATTGTGGCATCATCCTTGGAGAAGGTAAAATGCTGCTCAGTGCTAAGCTCATACCAGCCTGGGACACATTCCAAGAGCTCCATGTTGGCTCTCTTCATATAGTCTAGGGAGGTATGTCTCAGGTCATTTACACCCATACGGACTATGACTGAGTCATACTGACACCTGTGGTCCAATGGCCTGAGTGTGTGCATAATGTGGTGGATCCCAGTCCCTGATAAGCAACTTACCGTGACTTTCTCCTTACTCAGTCTGGTGAGAGGGACATCAGTGTGTCTCAAGATGGAGTCTCCAATGGCCAAATGTTGGATTGTGTGGTGGCTTGCCTTATGGGCTTAGAAGTAGAGGCTCCATGAGATGTGACTGTATGTGTTGATGTGCGTGCTGTTTTGAAGAGCATTCGGGGCTGGTGAAGGTATTTGTGTACTTCATCTAGGAGGTCTTTGGGTATAGGAAGGTTACATTTAAGTGCCTCAGCATATGTGGGTCTATATCTCTGCTTTGAATTGTGTGTGATGGGCGCAGCTTGTGTACTACTGATAACCCTATTGACATTAGGAGTGCTTTTATGTGAGAACTTTGCCTCCGGTGTAATTGTGTAAATACATCTCTCACATACCATATCGGTTTGTTTGAGAATTAACTGTTTGTCAGTAAACATAAGGCGATTTCTACATTGCCTCAGGATGCACATATCCACCAAGCTGGTAATAGAGATAGTGGGAAAGTGCATTTCCATGGCAACAGGCACCTTTTTATCGATTAGACAGTTGGAGTGAGAATATAAAGGAATGTCAAGTGTATCGAGTTTGCAACTCTTGTAACAGTGCCTGTCACCGCAAACTAGTTGTCATGTGTGCTGCTAGGCATTGGTGAAACTTCAATTATGCTTTTACAGAAAAAATGTCACTCAAGATGTCTGTGCCTATACAGGACACTGTCAAACACTTGAGGGGAAACTAATAAGTAGACCATGAAAATTTAAGGATGAAGTATTTAAGCAGATATTCTGAAATTAGAAACAAATCAAGGAGTCCTTACGGAAACCAAAAAATTAACTTGTCAAGAATGATGAAAAGAGGGGAGTTGCATGAGTGGCTCCTGCCTGGCTACTACTAGTGCTGGTCTCACCACAGCTTCACTCTGCTGGGATGCAATGCTCCTTTGCTTCTTCTTTCACCAGAAGGAAAACATTAGCACCAATCCCAAGATGAGAAGCAGGTCACAGCCTGTTTGGTGATCACAGTCTTGTCCCAGATGATGTAAGGGCCTGTCCATTGTCGTAGCCTTTTCCTGGTATATGCCTTGAATAGCAATCAGACCAATCTATGTAATCTGCTCCTTCTCTCATCAGGATCAGAATATAAGCACAAATTCCAAACTGTAATATATGAAGCAGTTATTAGGGTTTCTGGTGCTCAGCAGTCTCCAGGATATAATGTCTCTGTGCTCCTTCTCTCACCAGGAGAAAAAAAAGAAAAACTAATCCCAAGATGACTACTAAGAGGCAGAATATGGGCTCTCCAATAATTGGTGGTCTTGCAACAGGTGTTGCAGATTTTACAGGTAAGATGGAAAAATGGGTTAATATCCAAAGCACTGCAGTGTGCGCTGAGCAGTTACATATGAAAGAGGGGGTAACTCAAGCTTTAGCTGTATAAGTGGGGAGCCAAAAGAGCAAGACAAATTGAAAGGGGTGGGTACCTTGTATTCTGGTTCTATGGAATACAGTGGGATAACCAATAAATTTAAATAGTTGAAGGAGGATGATTTCACAAAATGATAATGTTGTGCTTACTCACAACAACAAGTGAAAGGGAAGAGGGAAGGAGATATGTGGTCAGATTAACATAAGGGGCAGGCCACTAGAAAGACAGTTAAGTTTAAGAGCACAACACCACTAGGGTACAAGAGACACAATTGTGATCTCTTTCCTAGTTTTAATATGCAATTAAAAGCAGAATACAAGCAAAACACAGTGTAAAGAAAACAAATTACAATATACAATATAGAAGAATGCAATAAGTAATACAAAAGTACAACAAAATACAAGAAAGCAACAGCAAACTAACCCTTCCCTCATAGCAAGTTGTGGCAGAGTCTGGGTAAGTCAAAGGCTTTACTGAAGGCCAGATAGACTACATTTCTACATGCAGTGACAGTGGATCAACAGGCAGAATACTTACCTTTGGTGCTGGAAGGCCAGAAGGCTGTGGGCTCCATTCCCAATGCAGGTAATTATTGATTTATTTGTCTTTGTTTGTCGGAAAAGTCCGACTGGGTAATAACCATTTTCAGCAGATTAGATTGCTAACATTGTAGACAACAATGCAGATTTCCATACCAGATTGGTTGTGGCCTGGGTTAACAACGACCACTACCAGTACTGTGGAAATTGGGCTACTGTTGGCCAAAGGAGAAGAAGAAGAGAGGGAAGGCATCCCCGAAGGCAAGAAGAGAGGAGGAAGGTTAGAAGTGCAGTTGTGAGGCTAGGAACTTTGAATGTTGGTAGTATGAATGGTATAGGGAGAGAGCTAGCTGATATGATGGAGAGAAGGAAGGTTGATATACTGTGCGTGCAAGAGACCAGATGGAAGGGGAGTAAGGCAAGGTGTATCAGAGGTGGGTTCAAATTGCTCTATCATGGTGGGGATGGGAGGAGAAATAGGGTAGGGGTCATCCTGAAGGAACAGTATGCCAAGAGTGTTTTGGAGGTGAAAAGAGTGTCAGATAGAGTGATGTTTATGAAGCTGAAAATTGATGGTGTGGTGATGAATGTTGTTAGTGCATATGCTCCACAAGTTGGGTGTGTGATGGATGAGAAAAAAAAATTTTGGAGTGAGTTGGATGAAGTGGTGGAGAGTGTACCCAAGGGTGAGAGAGTGGTGATTGGAGCGGATTTCAATGGGCATGTTGGTGAAGGGAACAGGGGGAATGAGGAAGTGATGGGTAGGTATGGTGTTAAGGAGAGGAATTCAGAAAGTCAGATGGTGGTGGATTTTGCAAAAAGGATAGACATGGCTATGGTGAATAAGCATTTTAAGAAGAGGGAGGACCATCGGGTGATGTACAAGAGTGGAGGAAGATGCACACAAGTGGATTATATCCTATGTAGGAGGGCCAGTGTGAAGGAGATTGGAGACTGTAAAGTGGTGACAGGGGAAAGTGTAGTTAGGCAGCATAGGATGGTGGTCTGTAGGATGACATTAGTGATCAAGAAAAGGAAGAGGAGGAGTGTGATGGCAGTGCCAAGGAACAAATGGTGGAAACTGAAAAAGGGTGATTGTGAGATGGAGTTCAGGAAACAGTTAAGACAGGCACTGGGTAGCAGTGAAGAGTTACCAAAAATTTGGGTAGATACAGCAGAGCTGGTAAGGGAGACAACTAGAAATGTGCTTGGTGTGACATCTGGACAGAGACAGGAGGACAAGGAGATCTGGTGGTGGAATGAGGAAGTACAGGAGAGTATACAGAGAAAAAGATTGGCAAAGAAGAAGTGGGACTGTCAGAGAGATGAAGAGCATAGATAGGAGTATAAGGAGATGAGGTGTATGGCAAAGAGAGAGAGGGCGAATGCTAAGGATAAGGCGTATGAAGAGTTGTATGAAAGGTTGGATACTAAGGAGGGAGAAAAGGACCTGTACTGATTGGCTAGACAGAGGGGACTGAGCAGAGAAAGGTATGCAGCAGGTAAGGGTGATGAAGGATAATGATGGAAGCATACTTACAAATAAGAAGAGTGTGTTGAGCAGATGGAAAGAGTACTTTAAGGGGCTGATGAATAAAGAGAATGAGACAGAAAGTAGGTTGGATGATGTGGGGATAGTGAATCAGGAAGTGGAATGGACTAGCAAGGAGGAAGTAAGGACAGATGTGAAGAGGATGAAGAGTGGAAAGGCTGTTGGTCCAGATGACATTCCTGTGGAAGCATGGAGGTGTTTAGGAGAGATGGCAATGGGGTTTTTAACCAGATTGTTTAACGAAATATTGGAAAGTGAGAGGATACCTGAGGAGTGGAGAAGAAGTGTTTTGGTACCGATTTTTAAGAATAAGGGTGATGTGCAGAGCTGTAGTAACTACAGAGGGATAAAACTGATCAGTCACAGCATGAAGTTATGGTAAAGAGTAGTGGAATCTAGGTTAAGAAAGGAGGTGATGATTAGTGAGCAGCTGTTTGGTTTCATGCCAGGAAAGAGCACTACAGATGTGATGTTTGCTCTGAGAATGTTGATGGAGAAGTATAGAGAATGTCAGAAGGAGTTGCATTGTGTCTTTGTGGACTTAAAGAAAGCATATGACAGGGTGCCTAGAGAGGAGTTGTGGTATTGTATGAGGAAGTAGGGAGTGGCAGAGAAGTATGTAAGAGTGGTACAGGATATGTATAAGGGTAGTGTGACAGTGGTGAGGTGTGTGGTAGGAGTGATGGATGCTTTTAAGGTGAAGGTGGGATTACATCAAGGATCAGATCTGAGCCCTTTCTTATTTGCAATGGTGATGGACAGGTTGACAGATAAGATCAGACAGGAGTCTCCGTGGACTATGATGTTTGCAGATGAAATTGTAGTGAGAGTAGATAACAGGTTGAGGAGACCCTGGAGAGGTGGAGATATGCTCTAAAGAGGAGAGGAATGAAGGTCAGCAGGACTAAGACAGAATATATGTGTCTGAATGAGAGGGAGGCTAGAGGAATGGTAAGGATGCAGGGAGTAGAGTTGGCAAAGGTGGATGAGTTTAAATACTTGGGATCAACAGCTCAGAGTAATGGTGAGTGTGAAAGAGAGGTGAAGAAGACAGTACAGGCAAGGTGGAGTGGTTGGAGAAGAGTGTCAGGAATGATTTGTGACAAATGGATACCAGTAAGAGTAAAAGAGAAGGTCTACAAGAGGTTAGTGAGACCAGCTATGTTATATGGGTTGAAGATGGTGGCATTTGCAAAAAGGCAGGAGTCAGTGCTGGAGGTGGCAGAGTTAAAGATGTTAAGATTTGCATTGGGTGTGATGATGTGATGAGGATAGACAGGATTAGGAATCAGTATATTAGAGGGTCAGCTCAGGTTGGATGGCTTGGAGCCAAAGAGAGAGGTGAGATTGCGTTGGTTTGGACATGTGCTGAGGTGGGATGCTGGGTATATTGGGAGAAGGATGCTAAGGCTGGAGCTGTCAGGTAACAGGAAAAGAGGAAGGCCTAAGATAAGTTTTATGAATGTGGTGAGAGAGGACATGCAGGTGGTTGGTGTGAAAGAGCAAGATGCAGAGGACAGAAAGAAATGGAAACAGATGATCCACTGTGGTGACCCATAACGGGAACAGTCAAAAGAAGAAGAAGAAGAAGAAGCATTCCTAAGTTTGTCATACTTCAGATAAGATGTTAAACAGAGGTCTCTCCCTTTTTAATTTCTAATACCATGATGGGAATAGACCCCATTCCTAAGTCAATGTATAATTAAAGTTCATGAAATTAATATTGTTTCACTCTTTGATGTTGGCCAGACGTGCTCTTTGCAGCACCCGCAATGTGCCCAGTAATAACTCTTTCTGCATTTTGTATGGAGTTACATATATTGGTAGCATATCTATATATGATTGTAGACTCTTTTTCTATAAGACCTGTTGCTCCTTCTACTATTGGAACTATCTGGGTATCTTTCTTCCACATTGCTCTCATTTCTGCTTGCAAATCTGATATTTTATGACTTTATGTCTCTCTCTATGCAGGAGACTGTAGTACTAGGTGTGGTGATTTCAATGATTAATGCTACTTTTGTCTTCTTTTCTTGGACCACTATATCCGGTTTCCTATCATCAATCTTTTGAACTGTTGGTAATGGGTTATTCCATGTGATGTAAACTTCATTATTTTCTATGATGCTTTGGGGCTCATTTCTAGTGTTTTTAGCCACTTCAGTACCATAATGTTTGCACAATCCCCAGTGCAAAAGTCTTGCCACATTATTATGCCTTTCAATATACAGTCCTTCTCCCATTAGTATGTCACAACCAGCAACGATGTGTGATGGTTTCCAATTCAGTTTTACAAAACCTACATTTGTCTGTTTCTCCCACATGTTCAATGGACTTTGTAAACGAGTGTGTACGCAGCCTACTATCTTGGGCCTCCAATATTAACCTTTCATCTCTTGGTTTGAATTCACCTCTCCTTAACCATTCCTGCATTCATTCCTAATCAACATGAGTTTCTTCCAGAAGTTTTCTATATTTGCAACTATATTTATGCATTTTCCACATTTCTTGCCTTCTCATCTGGTCCTTCACCTTATATTCTTTCTTTTGTTTTTTGGCACATTCAGTTGCTGCTTGATTTTTATCCACTTGTGGTTTGATATCCATTCTTGCTTGACTCCGATATGCTTCTGCTAGATTAAACAGAGTTCCTATCTGCCTGAGTTGGTGATATTTAAGGTGGATGTAAAAGGTCCTGTGACACCTATCATAAACAGTAGGAGAAGTTTACCAATGCCATGACTAGAGTTCCCCTAGTATTGTAAATACCACCTTGGGTCTCCTCTGAAAATAGGCCACTAATTTAGTGGAACTAACCCGGTAAACAAAAAGATAGATAGATACTGGTATTCCCCCTATCGAGTTTACCAGACACAAAAAACTCCAGCTATACTCTGTCTCTTATTGCCTACTTACAGGTGATCTCTGCTTGACCTACAA
Organism: Protopterus annectens; assembly: GCF_019279795.1. NCBI lineage: Eukaryota > Metazoa > Chordata > Ceratodontiformes > Protopteridae > Protopterus > Protopterus annectens. The sequence goes on along the minus strand of NC_056740.1, from coordinate 233,768,314 downwards.
AGCCATGTCTGACCCAGAGCTGCTAGATATGCTACACCTAAAGAAATCCCAATCCCTCCATGCCACATGCTCCAGGGACCTAAACCTCATTACCACAATAAACAGAACATGCTGAAGGGACAGGTTCCTAACCCAGAGACTTCCCATACTCTGGAACAAACTTCCCATTCACGTCAAGCAGAGCACTTCACTGGCACTCTTTAAGAGAAATCTTGACGAGTGGATGGGCAATAGGAAGTTCACACCGGAGATCACTTTAGTGGCCTTTCTTGACAGGGGCACTGGGAACTAACTTTGGATGGCATGATGCTAGGGAATCTTCTTGGGCTAGGCTTATATAGGCTCCAGGGCCATTAGCCTAGTACACACCTATGAATCTATGAACCTATTCCAGTCATAAACTGTGCAGGATCAGGTTTGAATGCCAGCTCCTTCTTGTCATGAATCTATGTTGGTTGCTGTCCTGGGGACTGCTATCCTATACAGATGTTATGAGCTTTCTCCTCTGGATTATCTCCCTGAGTTTTCCCTATCAGCATTGCTAATCTAAGAAGCTTGAAGTTTTTTTTACCCTCAACCTTCTGTACAAGCATACACATTTGTTTTCTTCAGGTTCTCTGGCACTTGTACACTAGTTAGTGAACTTTTAAAATAGTTATCAAGAGGGTCTGCTAATACAATGGCCAGATTTCTGGTTATATAAATAAAATTTCAGATTTCTGGTTATGCCAAGAGATGGCTCATCCAGTCCTCCTCCTTAATCTTCCCTCTGTTCAGCCATGCCATTACTCTATATCCTGGAATGTGCCCATTGTTCTCACAATTCTGTCTTGCATCCCATCCTTCCCTTCTTTCCTTTCTGAAGGCTAAAGGAAAGTATTCATTCAGTACCCCTGCTTTTTTTCAGCCTTCTATGGTCTCATTTGCATAGTTATTTAGCCTGCCCAGTTCTGTATCTCCTTTCCTTTTTTTCTGGCTATGTAACTACAAAAGCCCTTTTTGGTCCCCTCTAGTACCTACTTTTCATCTTTAGTCTTTGTTGCCCATTGCATGCATCTTTGTAGTATACTCCGTCTCCCCTTTCTACTTCAATTTTTGCCCTTTTTGCTATCCTCGTGTACCTATATATCTGCATTATCTTTCTTCTCTTTGTGCCTTTTTAACTTTTTCTCACATCCTTGTCCATAGGTCCAAGTTCTCCATCCCTGACCCTTCCCATTTGTTTGTTTGTTTGTTTTATTGTTCTCTTGATTTGATCCAAGTCTACCAACCCTTCCTTGATCATCTCTACAGAATAGCATAATCCACTGTTCTATAATCCCACACCATAATCTTTGCATTTTTAATATTATTTTCCCATATTCTAAATCACACAGTGAAATGATTATTGTTCATTAACAGTGCTTTAGCCTAGATATCCAAGACACCCTCTACACAAACATCCATGATTCTCTTCTTTACTGCATAGTCTTGCAGCAGTTGGATAATCCCCTCGTGGTCTATGATCTCCATGACCTCCAATTCCCTGTATAACCTGGATCTCAGATTCTCCCAGTCTGCTCCTGGCAGACTGAGATCCTCATATTATAAAAAAGAATTTCTGCTATGTCCCTCATCTCTAAACTACAAGGCACCCCCCCGGATGAGTTTAAACATTTGGGACTCAAACAGCAAAATTCACCTGCAAGCTCTCTACAAACCTGCCAAAATGCTTTCTAAATAAGAAATTCTGCTACCCTCCATCTTTAAACTACAAGCCCCCCCCCCCCCAGATGAGTTTAAACACTTGGGAATCAAACAACAATATTCACCTGCAAACTCTCTGCAAACCTGCCAAAACATTTTATAAATAATAAATAAGAACTTCTGCTATCCCCCTTCTCAATCTACAAGGCACCCCCTCGATGAGTTTAAACACTCGGGACTCAAACAATAAAATTCACCTGCAAGCTTTCTGCAAACCTGCCAAAACTCTTTATAAATAAGAAATTCTGCTACCCCGCCTCATCTCTAAACTACAAGGTATTCCCCTGGATGAGTTTAAATACTTGGGACTCAAACAGCAAATTTCACCTGCAAGCTTTCTGCAAACCTGCCAAAATGCTTTATAAATAAGAAATTCTGCCACCTTCCCATCTCTAAACTACTAGGTGCTCCCCTGGATGAATTCAAACACTCAGGGCTCAAAGAATAAAATTCACCTGCAAGCTCTCTGCAAACCTGCCAAAACACTTTATAAATAAGAAAGTGTGTATAAATGTTTTTCCCTTTAATCAGCTTTTCAATATGCAATGTTATTCAGATTGAACTGTTGTGTTTAATATAATGTTTTGTTACATTTGCAATCTTTGTAGTGTGCACACCCCCCATCCCCCTCCCAGCTTATTTTAGTTAGGAATTGTACTTGCAACAGTTTCTGATTCCACTGTGCTTAGTTAAAGAGGAGCACAAAACACCAATAAGCTGTTTTTTTATAAGCTGTAAATGTACCCTTATATATCTTACTACTTTTTACCCAATACTTAACTGACACTATAACTAGCATTGTAAATAGATTTGCTGCAGCCTCACTGATATTTTTTTCTGAGTAGTTAGCTGCTGGGTCTCATTCTCTGGGGTGTCATTTATCCTTGTTTAACTCTTAGGTTTTCTTCTTCTTCTTCTCTGCCCCCCTTAACTCTGTTCTGATGCCTTCTCCCATGATGCTTTGCTTGATTCAAATACTATCCTACCTGGCACAATTTTTGTTCCAGATCCTATAGTCTATTTTTTTCTCCATAACTTGACCCCCCCATTTTACTATCTCTATATTTGAGTTTATTCCTTGACACTGCAAACCCGTCATGTTTCCCTGCAAAGATAGTTATGATTTCACTGATTGTTTTGTTTTTTTCAGCTTCAAGTCTGTCGAGATCTTACCAACCCACTCTGTTTGCCCACGCTATGCTTGGGCTCAGTCAGCTCCTCTACCCTACCCTCATTCCCACCCACCCCTGCCTACAAAACCTTTATATTCTATCCCAATAACCACATCCCCTTTCCCCACCCAACCTCCTTCCGGCCCTCCAGTCAAACTTCACATCCTCTGTACTTTAATCAACCTGTGATATTAAAGACCTTTGCATAGTCCCTGACCCCCACCTGTTAACATACAGGTAATATTTCAACAACCTATGTTATTTCCAAATAGACTACCAAAATATGTTTCTCCCAAATCTTAAATATTCTAACAGCTTCTTAGTTATTCTCCTTCTCTCACCCATTCTAATCCTTACTTCCCTCGCTACCGCATATCAATGCACCCTAACACACATACACCCTACACCTACTATAACCTTCCCCCAAACCATACTCTTCACCACCTATTCTTTCCCTATAACCCCATCACTTTTTCTTCATTCTGGCACTACCTTGTATAGAATCAAGATATTACAACTACTCACACTCCCTCTTAAAACTAAACCAAAAACCTACCTCCAATACAACCACTTAATTCTCTCAAAATACTCATTTTAAATCAACTACTATCAGATGACATGCATCCCAACCAGAGAATTAACCACAGCTCCTCTCTCTGTGATCATCCCTCACACCCCCTAAATTCCACTCCCAGTACTACTTTGCAGACCCTCCCATCCTCTTCCATCCAAAACCTATCTATTCTATCTTTGAACATTCAGAGAATCATGAATAAAATCTCCTCATTCCATGCCTGTATTTCCCTATACACCCCTGACATTCTCACCCTCTATGAAACCTGGCTTAAGCCTCCCATATCTGACTTAGAATTTATTCCCTAGGCTATAACATCTTCCAGCAAGATAAACTTAAGAAAAAAGGTGGCAGGGTTGCAATTCTATACTCTAATCAGCTCTCCCTCTACCCTCTATCAATTACTCTTCCAAACTTCTACCCAGCAGAAGTTCTTGTCACCTGTAAACTGAATAATCACAAGAAACTAGCAACTGCCTCCATCTATATCCTCCCAGAATACAACATCCCTATCTTAGAGCTCTTTCTCTCCTGGTTCTCTCATATGAAACTGTTATTTTGGGTGACGTTAACATCGATTGGAATGCCCTTGATACTGATTCCCCTATCACCTCCATTAATCTCTTTGGCTTCTCCCAACTAATCTTTGCCCCCACTCATCTAAATAAACACACTAACTCTGGCTCCACGTTAGATTGGGTCCTTACCTCCAACCCTAACTCCTATCACAACCCCTCCAATCTACTTGATACCCAAAGTGATCACCATCCCACCTTCATACTTTGACACACACCCCCTACTACACAAATCCCAGCAATACAAAGATTGCCATAAGCTCTCAAACTTTAAACCAGATGCTTTCAACCACTCACTCTCTACAATTAATTGGTCCTTCCTCTATGACCTCCCCCTGGAGGAAGCATGTTCTGGCATTTAACAACATCTTTCTAGACACATTTAATGCCCTGGCTCCATCAGGAAAATAAGAATATGCCCCCTGGCTAACATAAGCCACTCCTACACTTATGCAAAAAAGAGATCGTGCACGGAAAAAATGGGGAAAAAAATCTAATACTTCCATTGATCTTCAGTCCTACAGAGAGCTTTGTAACTTAACTAAAAAAGTCACCCTTGACAAGAAAAACTATTTCCAAAAACCTCTACATAATCCTCACTCCAACCCCAAAAAATTCTGTCAATCAGTAAATAAACAATTCACCACTTAATCCGTGTCCTAACAGCTCTCCCACTGATACTGCTACCTTTCTTAATTCCTTCTTCATTTGCTCTATTCACAATCTAACCAAAAATGACACCATCACCTACCCCACACCTCCTTCATCAACCCACCCAACCCCCTTCTCTCTTAAACCCATCCTCACAACTTATATCAAGTCACTCCTTAGCAAACTTAAAACATGCTCTCCATCAGCTGATAATCTACCTCTTCAATTCCTAAAATTTGCACCATTTCTGTTGCATACCCTACCTCCATCTTAATCAATAGGTCAATCAAAGAAAACACTGTACCCAAAATCTTGAAGAGATCCTATGTCATACCCTTACATAAAAGTGGCAACTCAACTGACCCTTCAAATTTCCAGCCCATTGCCATTCTATCTCCCCTGTCAAAAATTCTAAAAAAGTCCATGCACAAACAGATCCTCGATCACCTCTTCCTAGACAATCTGCTTACCCCTACACAGCATGGTTTCTGCCAAAATCACAGTACAGCTACTGCTCTGATATCATTCATTAATTTTATAGTAAATTATATTGACAACAAGCTAATCTCGTGTTTGTTTCTGGACCTCTCCAAAGCCTTTGCCACTCTTTCCCACTCTTTCCCACTGATTGCTTCTATCCAAAATAGCTACCTTTAATCTCTCCAACTCTGCCCTTTCTTGGTTCTCCATCTATCTCTACAACAGATTCCAGGCAGCTAAATGGCAAGCTAACCTTTCTCCCTTCTTACCAGTACAAACTGGGGTACCCTAAGGCTCCATCCTTGGACCCCTATTATTTGATATCTTTACTAATCACCTACACTCTTCCTGTCCACTCTAATCTGTCATACAATAGGCTGATGTTTCCACCATTTCCTCTTCTAATGTCACCCACCTTCACACTCTCACCCAAGAGTCTCTGCACTCAGTTGAAAAATGGCTAACTTCCAGCCAATTGCTACTTAACCCTAATAAAACAAAACTTCTCCTATTCCTCCCTAAATCTGTCCAACATCATAAAGCTACTTTTACTGTCTGCTCCCTTAACAACACCATCATCTCTGTTGAAGCTCAAGCCAAATTGCTAGGAGTTATTATCGATGACCAACTAAAGTTAGATCTCCATATTCAGCAGTGCATCAAAAAAGTACATCAAAAGTTAGGCCTGCTATATAAGCATAAAAATTCCTCTCAGATGTCTCTAGGCTCTCACTTGCACAAGCATTCTTACTCCCCACCCTTCTTTATGCCACCCCTTTTCTCACTAATATCCAGTCCAATCTTCTGTCGAAACTGGAAGTCACCTATAATAAAATTGCAAGATTTGCCTCTGACCAACACTACTGCTCTCACCACTGCCTAGCCTTGAAAAACCTGCAGTGGCTGGAATTTCATCATCAAATCCTACTATACTAGCTTCTCATAGCTCATTCTATCTTACATGAACCCTCCTTCTGTCCCTCTCTCTCTACTCTGATCCAGCCCTATACTCCCATCCACACTCTCCTTAGCTCCCAACAGCATCTTCTGCAGGTCTATGCACCCAACAAAAACATTGGTAAACTCCTTTACAGCTACCCAGTGGCAAATGCCTGGAATAAGTTATCACTGTTAGTCAGATCTGTAACCCCAACTCTTTCAAAACAACACTAAAGGAAACTCTACGTATATCATGGACATGCTTGTGCTGTGACCCAACTTAATCCACCTCCCCTCCTATAATATTATTGCAGCAACCATTTCTCTCACCTCATTCTGCCTCTGCTTCTAATAAAGTCTACTAATAGTCAGTAGTTTCTACAGCTTCTACAGCTGGAGTCTTAGAAATTGGCTCTTGCTCTGGGCTTATCTCCTGTTTATATATTTTTTACTTTATTTTTTACAAACTTATCTATATTTTCTGCATTCTGCTTACAATTGTATGAAACTTCATGCTATATTATGTTTTCAGTTTAATGACCATTTTCTAGCATATTGTTTCAACATACATCTCATACATATTGTAATTATTATAATTTTAGCTATAACTCTGTCATGTGATTACTTGTGTCACTTGCACTTTTTGGAGCTTTCTCCTCAGACCTCAGCTGAAAAAGGACTGCTGTCCAGTTGGACTAACACGGTCAACAAATGTCAAATATATAAATTAATAAATATATCTTAACATTTCCATCCTACCCTACTGCTTTAGTATCTTTTCCAGTATATCATCCCTTCTTGTTATGCCTGGTGGATAATACACTGTGTCAAGTCAGCAGCTCTATCCAAGTCCTCTACCTTAGCTGACAAACTTCCAGAGTACTTAACATAGCTTCTGACTTCTGACTCTGTTCCATTCTTGGTATGGTGCTCTTCCTTACATTTGATGCATTCCTTCACACAGATTGTTGTTTCACCCCACCTTTTCCCTTCTCTGTCTCTTACCTCAGCTGTCAATACCCACACACTTCCATGTCCCACTCCCTCTTGTCACTTGCTTATGTGATAAAGCATATGGCTACCTTCCTTTCTTTTATCACTGCTTCCAACTCCTCAGTCTTCCTACTCACATTCTTCTCACTCCAGAATCAGACTGCCAGGCTATGCATCAGGTCACCCTTATTTCTTCCTCTGATGTGTTTTGCATTTCTTTTTACCTCCTGTGTACTGCATAAACAGCTACCCCTTCTTCTACTTCTGTCACTCTCCTCATCATTCCTTCTTAAATTAAACATATAGCTGCTGAGATGTACCTTTCCAAACCAGTACTAAGCACCACTGCACCTTCTTGGCTAAGCTATAGCCTGTTCTTTGTATAGATCTGACATTTGTACCAAGACTTCCATGTTATTATTATTGTGTAGGAAAACATTTTTTTTTTACTCCACAAGAAATAACACCACCACTCAAAAGCTGTCTGTCAATGCATGGATATCACAATACTTCATGCAGGTTGAATCAGCTGATAATATCTGTAAAGTAAACTGAAGCAGCAAGGCAAGTTATAATCATATTATTTTGTACTGGCACTCAAACATGGGTAGCCATACCAGCTTTGTAGCATCCACACATGCATGTAACCTAATATATATAAATATAAACGGATGACAAAAAGAAGCAGACTTTTTTGTTATTTCTGGTAAGTTTATAAAGACATGAATGAACAAGTAGAATGCTACCTTTGAAAAGTCTTCTTCTTCTTCTTCTTTCGGCTTTTCCTGGTTAGGGGTTGCCACAGTGGATCACCTGTCCGCTCATGAATGGCAGTGGCATTTTTTATGGTGTTGAGTTGCCAGCCCAGTGCCCAACCTTCCACAGAAGGCACACACATGCATGCAGTCACCCCTAGGGACAATTTTGAGTGTCCAATCCACCTACAACATGTCTTTGGGTTGTGGGAGGAAACCGGAGTACCCGGAGGAAACTCACGCAACCACAGGGAAGACATGCAGACTCCACACAGACATTTTTACTACAAGTTGTCCTGCCCATGTGTCTGCATACAAACATTTCTATTCCTGTTGCTTGTATTTGGATATTACCTATCAGTATGGTTATCAGAGAATAAATGAATGAAGTAGCCCATTACGCCTTCCTGCAAATATATATAATTAATTGTTTTATCTCCAAACCAGTCTCATATTAGCTAGCAGATACTTATCATACAGGAAAATTTATTTTTATTGTATTTCATAAAATAATGCCTCTACCCAGTGGCAATCTGCTACTGCATAAGCAGTATAGAAGTACTTCACTCAAGTCAGTTTGAAATATTTCTGGTAGCAAAATTAAACAAGACAATATTTCTAAAGAGGAAAAAAAATAAACGTCAAAGCAAAAATTGTTAATTGTGTACCTAGAATCTGCAAAAATATTAATTTTCCATAATGCAACAATGTTTCTAGAAATACTATGTTAATACAGAAGCATCAGACTTACTGCATGGAACATGATACACTCTATTCATTCCTGACATTAGTAAGTAGAATATATACTACCATTAGCCTGGGTTGGTGGCATTGAAGGATAATGCAGAGTATAGTCCAGGTGAATCAGATTTGACTAGGGATGTGGGTGCTTGATTACACAGGCAGTGGAGGAAGGTATGTTTATTCAGGGAGGAGGATTTGATTACCAGCTGGTACAGCTGTGGCTCTAGGCAAATTGAAGGCTTGGGACACAGCACAGAGCCAGTACAGAGAGAACACGAGCCATGGTAACCAAGCTAGTGACAGTAACCCTTACTGCCCCATGTAAAAAAGCACACGTGCATGCACGGGATAGAGAGGCATAGGCAATATGTTTGTGCTGCAGGTGCTCATGTTACCACAAGGGAGTAGGGGTTAGAGCCTTGACATAAACCTTCCTTTACCAAGATACCAGCAAGGGTATAAACAACTCTCATGGCAACCTGCTGATAAAATGGTTTCACTGGGTAATTTTAGCCCCCTCACATGGTACTGGGATGTCCTTAAGAAAGAGAAATGAGTGTATTGAACCTATTGAGGGAATGGTCTGCAAGCATGGGGCAAAATGGACCTAGAAAAAAAAACATTTAATGTTACACATAGGCATGAAAAGGGAAAAAAAATGAGTCAGCCGTCAACAAAGATAAAATAATTGCCAATATATATGAGCCTTATGTAATGCAACATTTTGAATGCACTGAAAGATTTGTACATCATCTGCCTCAGATTTTCTCAGATTTGTAACTGCCATCTGCCTTCTATGTCCTCATTTTATTGGTCACAATTCTTTAACTGTTATTGTTGCAGTTTGACTCCAGAACAAGCCCCATGTCACACTGAGAAATGTTGATTTTCTTCTGGCTCTGGTTGTCTTGACTGGAAGAGTAGACTATTCCTCTGACCCTTTTCAGTTATATATCAAGTTTACAATGAGCAATGACTTTGTCCTCGGGATTGAATAATGCCACACTAAGTGTATACCATTTTGAGTGAACAGACAACACAGGCATAACTCATACCTTTTTCCTTGTAATTTTAGTTTTCCTTCTGATTTTCTTTACAGCTTTAAATATTGACAGGGATTCATAACTGTTGCTACAAAGTGTAAACTACATGTACACTTACTGTAATCTTTCTAAGTGAACAGAAAGCACAAAAAATGTGGTAGGAGTGTTTTTCAATACATATCGTGTACACTTAGTGTAGGCATTATTGAGTCTGGCCCTGTATCTTTCCAAGTATAGTAGCAGACGAATGGCATAAGCAGAACCCAGAATCTTAACAATGTTTAAGGCAAAACAGCATTAGTCCTGAATAGATTATAATATTATATATCAAAAACTAGAAATAAAGCGTATATTTACATATTTACAGTTATGCATGTAAATACACGTACATAAATATTCACAGTTGCACATGCTACATATAGAATATATTTGCATTTATTCAGAATCTTTATAGTGCAGAACATGTTATGTACAAGTTATGTATTCAACTTTTTGTCATATGGAAGCTCTGACTCCTTCTAAAAACTATTTTTTATGGTGTTCAAATTGCAACTTACAGAATTTATGTTCCCTATCCATATGGGAAATAGTTACACTGAAGATTCAGCAAAGTCAGTGGAAATTTTGAAAAAAAGAAATTGTAGACCCCATAAATGGTATATCACCAGCAAGCTAACAAATGCAAATTTTAAGTGAATCAGTAACTGCATCATCCCACCAAAAGCTTTAACTTTGGCCTGCAAAGAAGTACAAGAGTGTTTGTGTACCTCTGTAGGAAATTTCTGAGTCAGTCACTATGTCATTAAGTGGCACCAGTAGTACAAAGCAATAATTCCCACATCACTTGTTAATTGGTAATCCTATGAAAAGTCCAAGCAGTCTTTGTCTCATAGCTCTCAGTTGTACAGATTTTCACAGACTGTCCAGATTTTGCCCTCATATTTTTGGTCCGTTCTTCATGAAATTGCGGTTCTCTGGCAAATTAGTACTAAATAATTGAAGACTGAAGTTTAAAAATAATGACAGACATTTGAGTTTCAGACTTCATATTCTTCAGAAAATTCATGTTAACACAAAACCTGTTATTCTATCAACTTTCTAAGTTTGTAAGAGCAATATTAAAAAAAAATTGTATTTTTGGGCCTTTGTCCCACTTTTATTTATGACTTTGTACAAACTTCTTGCTCTAAGAGGTTGAGAGGTATGCTTTGCCTGGCTTTATACCAAGTTACTGATATTACTATCTGTCATGAATGAGAGCATCATTATGCATTATAGCAATGTCAATGTACTCATAGTCCAAGAGTATAAAACTTGTATACTTGATTATGGTCAATCTGAAAAAGTGTGCAAAGAATAACTTCTTCAGTGATACCTATCTAAAATAATGCTTTTTTTATTTACTGTCTGTGTGAAACGTTATAACATAAATGAATTTCCCAGTGAAACCTAATGATAACTTAACAGTTGGAATAAAGTTTCAAACCATTTTGTAGTAAATTGCACTAACAGCCTGCCCCCAGACTCAAGAGCCATGAATCACTCAGATACATTTAAAGTTTCTGAAACATCTCCATTTTAAAAAGTTCTTGAAACAACACTTGCGCATATGAGGCACATTAGTTTTGCAACTAACATTTTCTCTACCATTAACCATTAACTTTCAGCATTAAGTATAACCTTAAATCTGATATGCAGATGTAGGCTTGTATCTACTACAAAAGGGGGATTCTCTTTCATAAGGTATTATTTTTTTCTCTTCTAAAAAGAGGAATTGAAGCAATTTGTACTTGAAGGATAAAAGCATGCAATGTTTTAATGTTTTGTTGAGGCTTACTATAACAAATACAGTATTGATGCTGTGTGTCCTAATAATACAAAATAAGCAAAGTGTGTCTGTATGCCATAAAGCCTTCTTTCCCCTTTGGGCCAGACCATCAGGATTTAAAACAACAATGGGAGATTGTTTCCTTGAACTACACTCTTGAGTTTATTAAAATTCGCATTGAGTATGATAGGAGACAGATATAATTATCCACAATAAAATTAAATAGCCTCTTAGGAACTATTGATTATTTTATTATTTTTTTTATTTTACATTTGTTGACTGGGCTAGTCTAGCTGGATATATGTCCATTTTCAGTAGAGGCCCAGGGAGAAAAGCTCCAATATTAATTACAAAATTACAAAACAAGTATTATTGTGACATAAACATATTATTAATTACAATTAAATTTAACATAATAAAGCAACTACTGTTTCAGATCACATTAAGCTATAGGAAGAATAAATTAAATAACTGTTTCCAAAAGCTGAATAGTTTGAGGAAAGACTGACTGTTCAAAAATGTTATTACAAAGAGACATTAGAACATATGAGGATTCTTCCTGGTTTCCATGACAAAGTCCTCTATGTAGGTCACATGTTATGGGAGTGATTCATGGAAGAGCCTTCTAGGCAGTGAGGCAAAGTACAACACGAGAAGAGAATTTCTTCTTCTTCCTGTTCTTCTTCTCATACATGACGGGAGGAATAGAAAGTAAATGTAAATGACAACACCGTGCTTTGAAATATTGAGCAGCTGAAAATAGAGATAAATCACCCGAATCAAAATGTGACTAAACAAAAAAGTAAGAACAAATATAAGGGAAATCAACTTCTGTTTCAAGAACTCATAAAAGGGAAGATGTTTCCGCCAGTTTCAATGCATCTTTGAGTGATTCTTGGCTACTCCTGAGCTTGGGGAGTTTATTAGTGGCAGAGGGGACTGAGCATTTACTGCAAGAGGGTTTCTGATTTACGCTAACTACTAAGATATCTTGAAGTTGGATTTGTTATTTTTATTAAAATTACAAATATGACATTTGTTTTGCAAGCAAGGAAAAAAACTGATGGCGCTGATGGACTTTAATAACACAAGTTAATAATTAAGGCATGTTTGAAATGTCAAAAACATTTTATTTCCTCCTTTAATAATAAATGTGTATCAGTGTACTATAATATAGTAAAAAACACAATGACTGAATATTTGCATAAATGTTTTCATTAGATATAATTTGAATACAGATGAAAGATTAGTTTTAAAACAATTACAGAAAAACAAGGATATAGTACTGAAACCTGAAAATAAAGTGAGAAATACTGTATTGATATTGACAGGTTTTTATTTAACAATGTAGATTTGATTGCCTCAGCCCTCATTTCCCTACTGGGTGACCTTGAGCAAGTCACTTAACCAGTCATTGCTCCCAGATCACCCCTAAAAAGAGACTTTTTGTCCAGTCAGCCTACCTGGTTGACAAACGGATATTATTTTAATGATAAAGAATCTGACAGATTGTTAGGTAGTCATTTAATAGCAATACAAGGTAGTTTACAAGTATTAATTGACTGGCTGGTACAAGAGCAGGATATTACTTATAAAATGTGACAAAAGTTGTTATTGCTGAGATGATGCCTCCCTTCGTTTATACCTTACACAAGGTGTACAAAAGCTTAAGATTCCCCTCCAGGTAGACCTATAATTTCTGAAATAGGAGGGCCAACATAAAGGGTGGGGATAGTTTTAGATTTCTTGCTTCAGTCATATGTTACAGAACTGAGTTCTTATGCTGGGGGCACATCATTTTTGCAGATGCTGAGAAATGTGCAATGGCAACATGGCTATATTTTCATACCAGTTGATACATGTAGCTTATATTCCTTGATTTGGTATGATTTGAGTTTGTTAGCTATTGAATACATTTTTGAGAGATGATCCAATGAAAAGGGAAGCTTTATGGTTAATATAATTTTGATTAAAGAATGATTGTTTTTTTTTTTGTGGGAATTTTGTTAGGCAGATATGTGGAATAGCAATGGGGCAACGTTTACCTCCACATATGTCAACCTATTCATGGGCAAGTCTGAAAATGAGATCATGTATTATGACATGTATTTTATGGATAAAGTCATCTTGTATAAGAGATACAATAGGTGACCTGTTCATTATTATTAAAGAACAGGGTTAAGTTGTTTTTGTTTTTGTTTTTTAAATTTTTTTGAGAGGATGCAAATAAATTATTTTGGAGTCTCCTTTACCTTTAATATACAATTAACATATATAAATTATTTGGATGTTAAGAGTTTTTATTATTAATAACAGAATATGCACAACTTTATGTGCTAAACCTACAGATATAGACTCTTTCTATGTGCTACCAGTGCACCAGTTTGGTTAAGTCTTTACTATATGGAGAGTTTTTGTGAAAGAACATTTTTTTGTGCTCAGAGTCAGATGGATCATAAAAAGTAGCACTGACTATTGTTCAGAGGTTAAAATAAGGGATATGGTGACAAACAGTTTTGCTCTGCTTTAAGGAAGATTCACTATAGACCAGATTCCTGTTAGTAATCTCAAATTTAATCAGTAGTAAGAGTAATTAATGCTGTTGGAAGAGGACGCTGCACTGCAAACAACTGCAAGGGCACATTGTGGCTGCAGCTATAGAATGTGTGACCTGGAATTACAGCTGCTGTAAGCTTTTTAATGTTATGCTGTATTATTCAATATGGAGCAATGATTCATGCGCATGGTTTAGTTTTTGTATCATAACATTTTTGAATCACTTATTCAAACCTCATGTATCACTAGCACAAACAACTAGTAGTAACTCATAAGCTGATCATGTCTAATAGTCACTTTAAGCTCAGTTAGTTCTTTCTTCCTGTGTAGCCAACAATTCTCCCTTGTGGCTAAGTATAGGACTTTCTGAATCTGGTCTTATGTTTTTTTTTTGTTTGTTTCAGTTTCTGTCTATATTCTTTTCCTTTAAGTGATCACTATCCTGTCAATGTCTCTTTTGCTAATCTAAAAACTAATCCTCTTATCCCCTGAAAATGGATTGCTTACTATCAATCCAATGCATATAGCTAATAACCTTTTCTTTTTACAATTATTTTGTATTGTGATTGTTATTTAATATTTGAATATTGTCACTTTATCTTTACTTATGTTTGCTGGGGCTTTTCCCCTCAGGTCTCCACTGAAAATGGGTTTGTTTGCAAACTCATTTGGAATAACCCAGTTAACAAATGTGAAATAAAATAAAATATAAAATACATAAATAAATAAATATCTCTTTTATTTTGTCCTCTTCCAACAGCATTAATTACTCTTACTACTGATTAAATTTGTGATTACTAACAGGAATCTGGTCTACATTACAATTATCATTTCTGTTGCTATTGGCATCAATATTCTGTTGATTTAAAAGATGTACAGTTAGACAAGCTCATTGAAAGAAACCAACACCAATATGGTAACACAGGAGAAAAGTACCTGTGGGGCTCATAGCCAGCATCTCTAGTTGGTTAAGCCCACATTTACTATTTTGCCTACCTGATGGCACACATATGCAGTATTTCCCTAACCACACAGTACTTTTTTCACACATAGAATCAAATTTTCATCATTAACATACCTTAAGGCAATGACTTTTCTGACCGAATAAATCATTATTCAATCTTCCGTCATCCACCATTTCTGTTACTTTGTGCTACCATCTATATCCAAGTCATAGCCCACAGAAGTCAAACTCCAATGATGCTCTGTCTCTCTGACTGGCTCAGTCACTCTTTATAGAGAACACTAGACTGCATGACTGCCAACAGAAGCAGTATTCACTAAGATAACAGAAAGTTTTTATTCTGCTTCTTAGCTTTGGATAATAAACCAGTTTACTTCAGCTGGCTGTAAGAATGCTTCCTTTGCATGCTTTACACAGTAAAATTTAATATTTTTTATTTATTATTTTTATTTTATTTTATTTTCCATTTGTTAACTGGTAAGGTCTGACTTGATATATGCCCATTTTCAGCGGAGGGCCGGGGAGAAAAGTTCCAAATACCCCAGCAAATACCCCAGCAATGAACAATTGAAGGAAAATCTCCAACTGTAAACTGCACAGACACACATGATTGAGCAATACCTCCCAAAAAGAGAAAACTTGAGGTGTGCATGGCAGCTAAGGGGAAAGATCTCTCTTTCTTTCATGTCCAGGGTCTGGGTTCAGTTCTGACTTCCAGTGAGGGGTTTCCTCTAGATAATCCAGTTTTTCCCCAAATTATACTCCTTCATTTACCGCACTAAATTGCCCATATGTTTACATGTTGTATTTACACCAGTCCTTACAGCCTAGGTCATGCTTGAAAGATGTCTGTGGAAAAGACCACTTACCTTAACCGTCTTCCTCTTTCAGCTTTTCCTGGTTAGTGATCGCCACAGCGGATCACCCATCTGCTCATAAATGTTAACATAAAAATAAAACTAACTAAATAAACAGACTGTCATGGCACAGTCATGATCTGCAGAGTATCTGCTTTTGGGGACATGAGGGCTACATCTTAGTTTATCATACAGGATTAAGTCTATGGGCTGTTAATGAGATTCATCCTATAGTTACGGGGTTGAGTTGCTAAGCAAAAAGTGGTACCAGTTTGCACCTAAAAACAAACTTGTAGCTAGTAACTTTACCTGGTTAACAAAATTAATTAAATAGAAAAACATTCTCAGCATCAGGATATGTGATGTGATCTCTTTCTTTCTACAATTTGTATTTTATCTTTTGTTGACAAGGTTAACCCCCATAGTCTCTTTTCAGGATGTAGACCCAATGTGGCATTTATACTACTATGGGCACTTCCTCCTACTCTTTTCAATATGTGCTGTGCGATCATGTACATCCACCTAACTTCAAACCAACTCAAGCAGAGGGGACAACACTTTAATGCCTCATCTGGAAGAAGACACACTCAAGAATACAGCACCCCCTTATGCTGCACTGCAATGTTAGCAATCCATCTACCTGGTATAGGAATAGAACCCACATACTTCTATACCAAAGATAGGTGTTCTAACTGCTATGCCACTGACACTAATACTCTTCAACAAGTACTGAATGATCTATCTGACTTCCTTGATTTTTTTTTTTTGGCTTATGCTTAGTAAGAAATTATAAATATACAAACCTATAACTTTAAAACTCTGTTTTTTTTTTGCAAAGAGCAATCTTTCTCTAACTCTCTGGTGGGGAACTTCTCACCCTTAACTCCATGGTCATACAGCCATAAGAAAAGGAGAAACAATGGAGTAAACACAGTAAATACATAATCTGCTATCTCACAGTTGATCATATATGGGTATGTAGCTTTAATGCTAATGTGCTACTTACAGAGATTTTCATGTAATAAGGTACACAGTTATTCCACTGAGTTCAGATGGAGTATATACCTCGTGAACATGAGGATACTTCTACTGCACTTGTTTATTTGTTAAATCCTTTGAGAAGAAATGCTGGCTCAGTTACAAAATATTTACCAGAATTGTTTAGAAGTAAAGAAGTATATTTTCTTTCAAGAGTTTATATGTTTAGACATGTGGAAGTATAATTCAGAGTAGAATTGTTTCAATTGCACCATCCTGAAATTCATTCACTAGAAGGAAATTTGGCTTAAAACTAGAAGCTTTGAACCCTAAACTGAATTAACTAAAAAGTCTGAAATTGCACAGGCTGCTGCTTTCTAGCTTGTTTGGTGTGGAAGAAGCCGCAAAGGTATTTAACTATTTTATGAGTCTTAAAAAGAGAAAGACAAATCAGCAACACGTAGGGAAAAAGTTAGTAACTACTGTCAACACAGAAAGAAATTTCTGTTTTGAACATTTGTTCTTTACAAGAACACATGATCCTACAGAGACTAGAGATCATTATGATACCTATTGAGTTTAGTAGTAGAGCCAAGGACAGTGAATTTTGTTAGTTGTATGATTCTCTAATAAGAAAAAATAATGCATTGTAATATTGTAAAGGATAAAGTAAGAGGCAAACTTTTAAGAGAAACAGACTTTAACAAAAGCCACAGAAGTACACAGAGCAAATGAAATTACTATGTATTTATTATTTGTTGACCAGGAAAGTTTGACTAGGGCAAAGCCTATTTTCAGCAGAGGCCTGGGGAGAAATGCTCCAGACACGTCTTTGGAATGTGGAAGGAAACCCACACGAATGCAGGGAGAACAGAAAAAAAAAACTAATTAAGGAAATATGTACAAAATAAATTGTGAGTTAAATTATGACACAAAAATTTGAAATGTTTGGATGCCAATTCATGTTTCTTGGCGAAAGCACTTGGTTTTACTTTGATAGTGTTTAATGTTAAATAAACTAGTGTTTCACACAAATACTGCCTTGGTGGCTTACTTTTTATTTATTTTTTTTTATTACTGTTTATATGTTCTGCACTTAACTAATCCTTCAGAATCTGTGCTAGGAAAGGATATGTTTCTAATATTTTTAAAAGCAAAAGCAAATGTGTTCAAAAGAAATTGCATGGCTGATCAACAAACATATAGTTCATAGTAGGAAAGTAAACAGTCTTGGCACTATGAAATCTAAAATAAATGCATCTGAAAACATTGAAACACCAGGGCAAGTCAGATTGCTGGAAAGAAATGATAAGACTTAAAGGATATAATGTAGTATTCAAAACAGACACAAGTGCAGAATGCAATATTTTTCTTTAAACAGCTGTAAGTAAATGTCTCAGATCTATGTGCATATTTGTAACCTATTCTGCCCACTTGTTAGATTCATTATTTCAAACATTGTTGACATGGGATTAGAAATATAAAGAACACAAGCTCCTTTTTCAAACAGTAATACTTAAATAAGAAAATTCTCCAAATAATCTGGGTCATATGCTTTGTGATAAGCAATGACTGGTGAAACAAATCCACAGAGGAAAAGCAAAGACTGCATGTGTAAACCATCAACTATACCATCATACACATCTCAGATATTTGGCAAAGCTACTGCTGTGATATCATGCCTCACTGTTCTAGTTTATTAACAAGCTTAGGAAGTTTGCTAGGAGACTTTTTTATGCAAACTGAAAATAAGAGAGATCCTATGTGTCATTATGTAGCAGTTACAGCCAATGAAGACAGAACAAAAAAAGATAGAACAAGAGATACAGTGCATTAGCTAGAAATTTTGATGCTGATAGAACAAGTCATGCAGAGCTCTGCCATCTGAATTGAATAGCAAAACAATAATATGAAAGATGCTAGCATACCCACTTCCAGATCATTTATGGAGATGATAAGGCAAACATTTCTTCTAATTCAGATAATCTGTGTATCCTGCCAATAACCCATTATTCCAAATTCCCTAAAATAATCAAACTAATAGACATAACATTTACAAATATGAGTTGTGTGCTAAAGTATATGGGCACTATTCATAAACATTGTGTGCCATACAGCAATCTTTGGTATACCATAGATTGGTGTATTAAAATGTGTTGTGATTCATAAAAGAAGATGCAAACCAGGGTTAGACATTGCATGCTGTCTTATCCATTATGTGAGTATTGTACTCCATCTGTGCAGAGTATATATATATATATATATATATATATATATATATATATATATATATGTGTGTGTGTGTGTGTGTGTGTGTGTGTGTATATGTTTACGGATTCACTTCAGAAGCTCGAAATACTGAAATCTTGAATTTCAGTATCTCGAGTCCAAGAAGTGGAATCCACAAAACAAAGAAAACTAAAACCGCGAAATTCAAAACCTTGAATACCAGAAGTTTTGAATTTCACGGTTTTACTACACACACACACACACACACACACACACACACACACACACAGACACACACCATCCACCACACAAACACACACAATCACTCTACTACATGAAACCCTGCAACCCCCATGTGTGGGGCAAGCCCCCCACACCCCCCTACTTAAATATTCTCACTCCGAGGTCGCACTACATACAAACACACACAAAACACCACCATACAAGCTACGTTCTCTTCGCACACACACATCACAGCAAAAAAACACACTGAGACA
Organism: Protopterus annectens; assembly: GCF_019279795.1. NCBI lineage: Eukaryota > Metazoa > Chordata > Ceratodontiformes > Protopteridae > Protopterus > Protopterus annectens. Next base: position 233,748,733 of record NC_056740.1, on the reverse strand, counting down.
CACCACAGCCCCTACCCAAACCCCTTAACACACACACACACACATACTTACCTGAATACATGACCATAGCGGAACTTTAGAAGCGTGAAATTCAAAACCTCCGGTATTCGAGGTTTTGAATTTCACGCTTCTAAACTTTTGCTATTATGTGGATTCAGCTTCTTGGGCTCAAAATACTGAAATTCGAGATTTCAGTATTTCGAGCGTCTAAACGGAACCCATATGTTTACATACACACACATACAGACACATATATATATATATATATATATATATATATATATATATATATATATATATATAGATATATAGATATATAGATATATATATATATATATATATATATACACATATACACACACACACACACACACACACACACACACACACACACACACACACACACACACACACACACACACACACACACACACACACTCTCTCTCTCTCTTTCTCTACCAGTAATGGAGCTCCTGTAGAGCACAGAGCACACAGGCAAACTTGTAAACTTGTTATAACAACCAAACTTGCCTTGCCCCTCCCAGTGACACTGTCATGCTCTCACCAATGGGAGATTACCTGAATGGATTAGTGTTTAAACTTTAAGGTAAGTTTTCAGTTTTTTTACTTTCTGTATTTTTTCCTGGCAGGGCCAACCAGATACCTTCTGCAGTTTTTTTTCCTGACAGAGTCAACTAGATACTTTCTGTATTATTTTGGTGCAGTTTACTATATAAATTATCTCTCTGACAAAGGGCCTGGGCCTGTGGCTGGCAGAGTCAACAAGATAGTATAAGGTTATTTCTTGTCGTAGTCTGCCCCTTTGTTCCTCTTCTCCCTTAGAGAAATTGTATGCATTTCAAAGAGCATTATCTGCATTTTTCAGTGAGCTATAAAAGCACTTTAGTAACAAAACAAACTGTTCCTGTTTTGCACCCTTCTCTGTACCTATAACTTTCCTATTCATATCAGTTTAAATGTATCATCACCAGAAATAGCAACTCTCTGTATTGCTCTGTGTTGACACTGCTACCACCTTGAAGATAACAAAAAATATGTTGCTGCACTCCATGAAGAATAATTGTTAGACATTTCCTTCATTTAAAAACAGCCTCTGAGATTCATTAATGTGCTATATTGCATGAATGTTGTTTGTCACACACCAAAATAAAACAAGTTACAGGGTTGTTGCCCTGTCCTGTCTACACAACAGAACTTGATAAGCAGTGTTGCCATGGAGACAGCACACAAATGAATAAAGCATGTACCGGACCTCATAACAGTGTGAAAAAAAGGATTTTGCAAACACAAATGAGCACCTTTGTAAACAGTAAACATCACTGCTTCAGGTTTAATTTTAAAAGCTGTAAACATAACTGTTGTATACATAATTTGCTTATAATTTAAAATGAAGCTGAAAAGTTAAATAGAAGCACCTTCCTTAGCATAGAAACACTTCTGTTTATTTTCCTTATTTCTCTTCAAACTTAAAAGTTAGCAAAACACATATGCTACAAAGAATAACATCTGGCATCTCTTGACTTCATAATTACATGTGCACACTTCAAAATACATCCCTAGTAAACACTATTTTACTATGATTATTTTATATTATTGTTTCTGTTTTGTATTTACTTTGGCTTTGTACTATGACTTTTTTTCTTTTTCTTTTTTTTTTTATAAGCACTTTTTCTCTTGCAGTCTCCTGATCTGTTGCTGAAAACGGTCTAAAGAATTTATCCCACCCTCACATACAGTTAATTGAATAAATACATATTTTCTTCAGTCTTTTAGTAACGTCTGTGCTACTGACTATTTTTCAAGATTTAGGAGTTCATCACAGATCTACCTGAAAAAAGGCAGCAATACTGTAATTGTGCTCCCTATATCACAAATGCAAGTGCTACTGTTGAGAGTTTCAGAACCACAAAACAAAAAGTGAGAAGATACGTTCGTGTAATGCATTAGAAAGGTGCCAGCACAAAGCAGGAAGTAATATAAGACTGAGGTAACATGGCATCACTGAAATTCACCTCTGAAAAGCCATGTAATCATGGAAAAATACTCTATAGGTCCCATAAGGCAAACAAGTAGCACACGTACACCCAAACTAACAAGTGGCAATCCTAAGTAGATACAGCCCACAACCATCAACTGGCCAGTACACATTGGAATATCTCCCCCTTGCAAACAGGTAAAATGTGTAGGTATGCAGTGTACACAAGCAAAACATAAGCAGGACATCTCAGAAAATCTCCTCACAAAAGCAAACAGGCAGAACCTAGACATAAACAATGTAAAAGAAACACATAAGAGGCAGGACACAGCTGAAGGCTGCCCTCTCCACCATGCAGGTAGGCATAACTCACAAACAGGCAGAGTAAAGAAGTACAGGAGGGCAGGACATAGCTAAAGGCTCCAACCCAATCCATTATACAGGCTGAGCACATATAGCAGTAGTTTACAGAAATCAACAAGAGCACAGCAAAGTTTAAGATTCCCCACCCCAGTCTACAGGCAAAATATATTTTGCACCAGCTTATTTAAGGCAAATAGGACATAGTGGAAGGTCCCCACAGGCAAACAGCACCTGCAGCACCAAGTTAGTGGGGCACTGTCATCTAGAAATATAACCTTGGAGGCCACCAAGGGAGGGAGGGTCCTTGCCAGTGGAAAAACTAAACAGGCAGAAAACACTCACTTACCTAACACACACCTCGACTCTGTCAGAAGGCAGTCATCCTGGAGCATGGCATTACCATAAGGCAAGATCACACCTGTGTCAGGTACAGTATCAGAACAAACCATGAAGTCATTTAATTCAAAAAAAAGGGTACCTTAACAGACTGCTGCATCATAACACATTACCAAGAGGTCAACATTCATCTATAATCCCTCACAAAGGCACTATTCAGTTCTTTATAGAGGGGTACATATACTACAGTGAAAAAGTATTCAATGGTAAGACATTGTGGTGTTGTAGATGGAATAACTGAGAGTACTATAAGGGATGCACCATCACAATGTCAGTGTCAGATGGAGAGAAAATGGTATAATCCACAGCCACCTTCTTGCCCCAAATCCAGAAAATGTGATTTGTACAGGTATGACTGGTTGTCTTTATCAACATAACCGGAAAATATACAACATCCCATGCAAAGTTGTGCAAGACACCTTGTAAGAGGTGATCAATGGTGTGGCATAGACACTGTCTTCCAGAAAGTCATTACTCCATGTAGTGATGTGAGCTAGGAAAAAAGGACAAAGCACCAACTGGATAGTGTTGCGGTAGTGAGGGACTTTAAGCCCAGCATGTTCCCACTTCAGAATGGGAATTAATAAGCCACATAATAAAGGATATTGCTCAAGACATCACCATCCTGGTCCTGACATGTTGCTGATATATGGCACCTTTGCCACATCCAGTCACGAATGCCACAAGCTGTATTAGATACACAGCAGGTGTGTTGCACTGACAGCAGAAATATGTTGCCCTTATGTGTCACACTCATTTCCTGCAAATTGCAAGTAGACTACAATATGTTGTTCAATACTGTGGCTGAACTGGCTTAAGTATAGCCATTAACAATATGACAGCCATATATGATAATGGACTATGAAAGGGCTCTACTGAATAGCATCAGGGGCACATTCACTGACAGTAGCCATCACTGGAGCCTCTTACATTTTTCATAATGTTTTTGGAGTCAAGTCCAATATTATGGACTGACAAAACTTCTTGTAGGGAACTCAGTTTGATGCAGGGGATGAAGCAACCATCAGCTCTAGAATACCTCCTATCAAAAGCATTCCTCTGCCTTTCAAGGACCTATCAGAGATATTGCCATGGAAAGTGGCACCCATAGCCAGGTATTTTGCTAAGAACTACATATCTGGATGGCCATGATGAGAGGGTACTAGGGCTGTGCCACTGTATATAGTTCCATTCTGGTCAGTGTAACACTTAATCTGAGTCAGAAATCTGTGAACACAGAATATAATAGAGTTGTGGCACAGCCACTTGCAGGCTCTTATGAGGTGCAGCACTGTGTCAATTGCCACACTGATGTACACAACATACAGCAATACAGGGCGAATGACCTGCAGAATATCCACCTGAATGGGAAGCCATAATCATCCAAGTGATGTGTGGATAAAAAACGTTGTTGATAACCATGCAATGTATAGTGCAATGGACTAGACTGAGGCCATTGCTAGCTATCTGACATTCTAGGTTCATGCAAGGCTGTTTGGGTGTACTATCCACTACCTACTGAGCAATCAGTAAGTGTACACTCACAGTAAGATGTTTATGCTGCTAACCTATTTGCATGTGTTGTACCATCTGTATCCAAGCTGATAACACAGACTATGCATCAAGCCTTTAGACTCCAACCATGGTATATCCATTGGGCATTGTTCATCACAATTATACAACCTATGTCCATATTTCAAACCCAGCAGGTATAGGTCAATGCCATTTACTCCATAGTATTATAGGTGCTTGTGCTGCAATATAGTCTGTACACATCCAGTGCTCTATAATCCTTGGACACTCTCAACAGGGACTTACTCCAGCTGCTATGTATATATTTGGCAGCTTTAAATCTAGATCCTCCTCCTGGCATGTAACACTCACATATTCACACACACACACACACACACACACACACACACACACACACACACACACGCAAATGCACACACACACACACACACACACACACACACACACCACTTATATGTAATGTATATTTTCAAGACATAAAAGTAATACATGGTGCACATTTGCAGAATGTAAAATAAACCAATAAACAGCACAAAAAATGTCAGCTTGTCCAAAATTTCACAAAAGTCCATATTTTTGCCTCATATTTTTTGTCTGTTCCACATAAAAAAATCTGTGTTTTTCTGACAAACCATTGAGGATCGCAGTCATTAAATAATGACAGACATTGGACTTTTAAATTTCAAATCCTTCAACAATGTGTGCTAATAAAAACATGTTATCCTAACAACTTTCTAAGTTTATAAAAGCAATATTTAAAATTGGTCTCTGTTTTTGGCTCTTTATGCTCTACCCAAACTATTTTAGATTTTGTTCAAAATTATTCGGTAAAGAAATTGAGAGGTATGTGTGAAGATATGTGAAGACTGACAGCTTAACTAGATAGGATTTTGTAGATAATTATGTTATTTGTAAATATTAATGTAAGCCACATGCTTGTTCTCTTAAATGTTAAATGTTGAACTTCAAAAATGTAACCACATTGCACTCTGCTGGAGGAAAGCTGATAAGGCAAGCATTGTATAATTGTTTGATCTCAAAACTCGGATCCAAGATGTCTGAATGAAGGAATTCTCCCTATTGTTTTGAGACCAGAGTTAATTGCTAGAATTTGCATGTATAATTTATTTTATTGCTCTGGCTTACTGACCAACTGCAAGATCAAAAGAGCTATTAAACTCTGAGCTTCTGTTAGCTTGGGAAACAGAGAATAATTATGTAGTCTGATATGAGTCAGTAGTACTGTGTTATCAATTTAAGGACAGAGAGAGAGAGAGAATCAGAGCATTTTGCATTTGTCTTCAGAACATCCATCACCAGCACTGCCTTTCTCTATATGTAAGTTTATTTTAGAACTGTGTTTGCTCTTAGACATAGCTAGGAAATAGGAAGATTAAACTAGTTGTTTTCTGTATTGATGTCAGAACTATTCTACTGTATTATTTTAAGCATTTTCCTGTGATCTCTGAACTCTTGACTAGCACTGTGTAGTAAGAAGTATTGTCTTGTCTTCTTATTATGTATTATTAAATATTTTTAAACATTTAAACTGTGGCTGTTTTATGTAGAGATAATTTAAACTCTAGAGTACATTGCATGTACATAGTGATACTGTACTAAGCCACTCCAAATAAGCCTTGCTGTGCAGTTACACTTATCATTTATATAATAATATTGCACAGTAATAATTAGGCACCCTTTGGTAAGGGCCTTTTTTAGTAGCTGATATTAGTGGTTGGTGGTAAGTGGTACTACCATATAGTCTGGTCAGAAGGGGCATAGCTGGAGAACCTGTGCCAGCCTTCCCCAGGAGTGTCTGTGTGTTTGTATATGACTCTCAAAGTGTGTGTGTTTCAGCTACTTGGGCAGGGACATGAAGCACTGGTTGGACAGAGAGGGTGCTGGAGGTTTTAGCTTGACCACTAGGCTGAGATCTGGACCCTATAGCTGTGCCAGTAGGGAGTCTTATTGGGGATCTGGAGAGAAAGGGAGAAACCACCCCTGGACTGACTGTGATCTCTGTGTGCTCTTAAGGGAAATTGTACTTTACTGTGTTGTGTATTTGTTATCCTCCCCTATGTGGACGCCCCTCACTGGAGTTAGTTGTGGGGATTGAGGGTCCTTGATTGCTGGGCCAGTGCATAGGCATCACATATTAATTGTTTGGCAGTGGTGGGATATCCACACCACATATTAATTGGGTGGCAATTGGCTTGTAGTGGTGTGGATAGTGGATTCCTGTAGCTTGTATACAGTGATCACTGAAGGTGTTTTTGTACTCTAAATCAGGCACGCAGTGAATATTCAGAGTTCAGATCACAATTGCTTTATTTCTTTTGTTAGCTTAGTTAGTCAGGGTGAGCAGGCAAGCATGTCACCAGAGGAGGATGGCAAGCTGTCAAGGTGCCAGTTGGCTGAGATGTGCCAGGCTAAAGGACTGTGGCATGGAAATCTGACTAAGGCAGACATGATTGCAGCTTTGGTCACAGCTGCATCAGAAAACAGCAATCAGGAGGGCAATCAGACTGGAGCTGTACAACACTCAGAGAATGGACAGCTCAACCTTTCTGCAGAGGACTTAAAATCCATCTGGAGCTAAACAGATTTGAGATGGAGACCAGGCATTTGGAAATAGAAGCAGCAGAGCAAGTGAGACATCTACAGGCTGAGGAGAATGAGAAACTGCTATGCCTGGAAGCTGAGGAGAAGGAAAGGTAGAGGCAGAATGAAAATAGATGCTGACTCTTTGCCAGAGTCATGGAGGTAATGGGGAAGGGAGTCACTGGACCCCAGAAGCACAAAAGGTCAGTAAATTTCTTCTGCAGTTTACAGAATGGGATAAAATTGATAGTTTCATTCATATGTTTGAGAGGGTATGTAAATAGTATGATGTTGACCAAAGACTCTGGGTATGGTTTCTGACCCTCTTACTCCATGGTAAAGCTGTAACTATTTTGTCCAAAATGTCTGACATTGACTGTTTTAATTATACTGCTGTTTAGAATTGCTTGGTATACTTTTTTAAGGTAACACCTGAAACTTATAGGAAAAAGTTCCGTGAGCATACACGCAAGGCAGATGAAAATGTGTGTGAATATGTTGCTGAACTGAGCACTTATTTCCATAAGTGTGTGAGTGGATGTCAGGTCACCACTTTTGAAGGGCTGGCAGACATTTGGTGAGGGAACAAACCCTTAGAATTTTTCCTGAGGACATGAGGATCTGGTTCGCTGATAGACAATGTGCTACTTCAGATGAGTTGGGGAAGAAGGGAGACCTCTACCTAGCAAGCAGGGCATTCTTGCACAGGAAAGGGACCACAAGTACTGCTCATGGATCTAAATGAACCCATGGTGGGCTACCCAGACTGCCCCAACAGAATCTGCCAGTAGTAGGGGAAGCCACTAGTTCAGGTACATGTCCCAGACCTATGGTTAAATGTTTTGAATGCAACCAGTGGGGCCATGTGGCATACAGATGTCCACAGAGGCAAGGTGGGGAACAAAATGTGAGACAGCCAGTAAGTGGGGAAGACAAAATGCCAATAGGAGGTTGTTTTGAGACAAAAGGGGTACCGAACTACCATCCTGCAGATGTCCTGATAGGGAAGGATTTTGATGAGGCAGCACTATGTGGTAAAACAGTTACATGCAGTCAGGCTTTGAGACAAGCATGTGGGTCTGGTAGCATGGGGTGACCCAGACAGACCGCATACTTGCAGCCAGGACTGGTGAGGTGGTTACTTCGGGGATGAAGCTATGCTGTAGCAGTGAGACTGAAGGTAAGCCACAGCTGCTTGTGGGTACTGATGTTTCATTGGACAGACTGACTGCAAAGGCAGAGGTGAGTAGTAGTACCCAGGCTGACAGTGAAGCACCACTGTCAGAGGATGCCAGGCTTCCTGTGGAAGGGAAGTTGGAAAGGTTTACAAAGAGAGACTTGAAACAGGCTCAGCTCTCAGATCCTACACTGCAAGGACTGAGGCAGGTAGCTAGTGAGGGACCTGATTCTCAAGGGAAGGGGGAATCTGTATACTGGGACAAAGGGTTATTGTATAGAGAGTGGACCTCTGAGGGAGGGCTAGAATGTGAGAAAATACAGTAGTTGGTAGTGCCTAGACCCTACCAACTGGCGCTTCTAGTCATAGCTCATGATATTCCTTTTGCAGGTCATATGGGCATAAAATGTACAAAGAGATGTATTATACAGAACTTCTACTGGCCTGGAATTTCCAAAGATGTAACTGGATACTGCAGGACCTGTGAACAGTGCCAAAAGGTAGGCAAGGCAGGACACAAGGTGAGAGCTCCTTTGATGCCTTTGCCTGTGATTGAGGAGCCATTTCAGAGGGTAGCTGTGGATATGGGGCCTCTGAGTACTCCAGGTTCCACAGGGAAAAAGTATATCCTAGTGGTAGTAGATTATGCTACAAGATACCCTGCAGAAGTGGCTTTGTCCTCCATTGAGGTGGAAAAGGTAGCAAATGCTTTGTTAAAGATTTTTAGCAGAGTAGGTTTCCCAAAAGAAATACTGACTGACAGAAGTGTCAATTTCATGTCAGATCTGCTGGCTTGTCTGTGGAAGTACTGTGGGTTGAAGCACCTGAAGACCTCCCCCTACCATCTCCAGACTAATGGCCTGGTTGAGAGGTTAAACTCTATAATCAAGTCCATGCTATGGGTGTTTGCAGACCAGTTTAAGAGGGAGTGGGACAAATATTTTCCCCATCTGTTGTTTGCTTACAGAGAGGTTCCCAGCAATCCACAGGTTTTTCACCCTTTGAGTTGTTGTATGGACATAGTGTGAGGGGACCTCTAGATTTAATTAGTGATGAGTGGGAAGGTGAGTGTGAACCTCACAAGTAGTCTGTTGTGGCATATGTCCTAAACCTCAGGACTAGGCTCAGAGAACTCATGGGCTTGGCACAGGAGAACCTGGCAGAAGCTCAACAATAGAAAAAGGTATGATATGATAGGAATGCTTGAGCTAGAGAGTATGCTGTAGGGCAGCAGGTAATGGTTCTCATTCCTGTCAGACACAACAAGCTGCAAGCAGTTTGGGAGGGACCCTACAAGATGGTAAGAAAGGTAAGCGATGTTAACTACATGGTAGAACTGCTAGGTAGGAGGGAAGGGCACAAATTGTACCATGTTAACATGATGAAACCTTACCATAATAGGGAGGCCCTTGTGCTGAGTATTTGCAGTGGATTACAGGAGGAGGAGTCTGAGGGAGATCTGGTGGCTGATCTCCTCAGTGAGGCTTGAACAGACACCTCAGTGGAAGGGGTAGGAATCCCCCAGCAGCTATCTCCTACCCAAGTTCAAGAAATCCGAGCAGTGTTACAGGAGTTTGAGGACATGTTCAGTGGAAAACCAGGGTGCACCTACCCGGTGCAGCACCAGGTGGATACAGGACCCCAAAAGCCTATTAGGCAGGCCCCTTATAGGGTGCCTGAGGGAGTCAAACAGATTCTGAGGGAGGAGATACAGGAGATGTTGGAACTAGGGGTAATTCAAGAGTCCAGCAGTCCCTGGGCCTCCTCAGTGGTGCTGGTGCCAAAGGAGGATGGCAGCACCAGGTTCTGTGTGGACTACAGGAAATTAAATAGTCACACAGAGTCAGATGCTTACCCTATGCCTAGGACAGATGAGGCCCTAGATAAGCTGGGTGGGGCTAAGTATCTTACCACCATTGATCTTACCAAGGGTTACTGGCAGGTGCCCTTTGACTCCCAGTGCTAGAGAGAGGTCAGCCTTTGTGACTCCTTTTGGCTTGTATGAGTTCACAAAGATACCTTTTGGGATGAAAAATTCCCCAGTGACTTTCCAGAGGCTGGTAGATCATATCCTAGCAGGAGCAGGAGGGTTTGCCATTTCTTACCTAGATGATATTGCCATCTACAGCCATTCCTGGCAGGAACATCTTCAACATGTCAGGGAGGTGCTGGGCAGACTACACAGGGCAGGGTTGACCATTAAGCCGAGCAAATGTCAGGTGGGTATGGCAGAGGTCTCCTACCTGGGACATGCACCTGTTACCAAAAAACTGGTGATGGCTTTCTTAGGGACAGCAGGATACTACAGAAAGTTCTCCCCCAGTTATAGTACCGTAGCTGCTCCCCTCACAGACCTGACAAGGAAAAAACAGGCCAGATAAGGTAGTGTGGACCCCAGCATGTGAGCAGGTATTCCAAAAGCTTAAAGAAGCTTTGGGAGGACCCCCCTGTGTTAGCCAGTCCAGATTACAGTAAAAAATGTGTTGTGCAGGTGGATACTTTGAACCATGGGGTAGGGGCTGTACTTAGCCAGATTTCATCAGAGGGAGAAGAGCACCCAATGGTTTATCTCAGTCATAGGCTCCAACCCAAGGAGGAATGCTATGCAGCTGTAGAAAAGGAATGTCTAGCCATAGTGTGGGCACTGCAGAAACTTCAGCCTTATCTGTATGGAAGAAAATTCACTGTAGTTACAAACCCCAATCCCCTAACATGGTTACACAGAGCCAGCCAGAAAAATGGCAAGTTGCTAAGATGGAGCCTAGGGTTGCAAGCATATGACATGTCAGTGCAGCACTGCAGTGAGATTAGCAATGCCAACACAGATGGGCTCTCAAGACAGGGAATGGGGTAAGGTATACTCAGATAGACCTAACCATCTCAAGCAACATTTCTCAAGGGTCACTTGAAAAACTAGCTTGAGTTCTCTGGGGGGGGGGAGATATGTGAAGATAAGTGAAGGCTGCCAGTTTAACTAGATAGGATTTTGTAGATAAATCTGTCATTTGTAAATATCAATGTAAGCCACATGCTTGTTCTCTTAAATGTTAAATGTTGAACTTCAAAAATGTAACCACATTGCACTCTGCTGAAGGAAAGCTGATAAGTCAAGCATCGTATATTTGTTTGATCTCAAAACTCAGAGCCGAGATGTCTGAATGAAGGAATTCTCCCTATTCTTTTGAGACCAGCGTTAATTGCTAGAATTTGCATGTATAATTTATTTTATTGCTCTTGTTTCATGACCAGCTGCAAGATCAAAAGGGCTATTAAACTCTGAGTTTCTATTAGCCTGGGAAACAGAGAATAATGATGTAATTTGAAATGAGTCAGTAGTACTGTGTTATCAATTTAAGGACAGAGAGAGAGAGAGAGACTCAGAGCATTTTGCATTTGTCTTCAGAACATCCAACATCACCAGCACTGCCTTGCTCTATATGTAAGTTTATTTTAGAACTGTGTTTGCTCTTAGATATAACTAGGAAATAGGAAGATTAGACTAGTTGTTTTCTGTATTGATGTCAGAACTTTTCTACTGTATTATTTTAAGCATTGTCCTGTGATCTCTGAACTCTTGACTAGCACTTTGTAGTAAGAAGTATTGCCTTGTGTTCTTATTTATTATTAAATATTTTTAAACCTTTCAACTGTGACTGTTTTATGTAGAGATAATTTAAGCTCTAGAGTACATTGCATGTATATAGTGATACTGTACTAAGCCACTCCAAATAAGCTTTGCTGTTCAGTTACACTTACCATTTGGATAAAAATATTGCACAGTAATAATTGGACACCCTTTGGTAAGGGCCTTTTTTAGTAGCTGATATTAGTGGTTGGTGGCAAGTGGTACTATCGCATAGTCTGGGCAGAAGGGAAATAGCTGGAGAACCTGTGCCAGCCTTCCCCAGGAGTGTTTGTATATAACTCATATCTCAAAGTGTGTGTGTCAGCTACTTGGACAGGGACACGAAGGACTGGTTGGACAGAGGGGGTGCTGGAGGTTTTAGCTTGACCACTAGGCTGAGATCTGGACCCTATAGCTGTCCCAGTGGGGACTCTTATTGGGGATCTAGAGTGAAAGGGAGAAACCAGTCCCAGACTGACTGTGATCTCTGTGTGCACTTAAGGGAAATTGTACTTTACTGTGTGTATATTTGTTATCCTCCCCTATGTGGACACCCCTCACTGGTGTTAGTGGTGGGGACTGAGGCTCCTTGACTGCTGGGCCAGTACATGGGCATCACAGTATGCATGACACACATCTCTGCATGTCATCTTAAATTTGTATGCATGACACACATCCCTGCTTGACATCACATAGTTGTATGCATGACACACATCTCTGCATGACACCCCACACTTGTGTGCATGATACACATCTCTGTGTGGCACCGCACACTTGTATGCATCACACTCAACTCTGCATGGCACCCTACACTTGTGTGCATGACACACATCTCTGCATGGCACCTCACACTTGTGTGCATGGCATACATTTCTGCATGACACCATACACTTGTATGCATGATGCACATCTCTGCATGGCACTATACACTTGTGTGCATGACAGACATCTTTGTGTGGCACCATATACTTGTGTGCATGACATACATCTCTGCATGGCACCACACACTTGTGTGCATGACACACATCTCTTCATGGAACCACACACTTGTGGGCATGGCATACATCCCTTCATGGCACCATACATTTTTGTGTATGATACACATATATCTGTGGCACCATACACTTGTTTACATGACTCATATCTCTACATGGCACCTCACACTTGTGTGCTTGGCACACATTTCTTAATGGCGCCATACACTTGTATGCATGACACACATCTCTGCATGGCACCCCACACTTGTGTGCATGACACACATTTCTTCATGGCACCATACACTTGTATGCATGATGCACATCTCTGTGTGGCACCATATACTTGTATGCATGATACACATCTCTGTGTGCCACCATACACTTGTATGCATGACATATATCTCTGAATGGTACCACACACTTGTATGCATGATATACATCCCTGCATGGCACCATACACTTGTGTGTATGATACACATCTCTGTGTGACACCATATACTTATATGCATGGCGCACATTTCTGCATGGCATCATACACTTGTATGTATGATGCACATCTCTGCATGGCACCCCACACTTTTGTGCATGACACACATCTCTCCATGGCACCCCACACTTGTGTACATGACACACATTTCTGCATGTCATCATACACTTGTATGCATGATACACGTCTCTGCATGGCACCATACACTTGTATGCATGACACATATCTCTGCATGGCACCACGCACTTGTATGTATGACACACATCTCTCTATGGCACCACAAACTTGTATGCATAACATACATCTCTGCATGGCACCACTCACTTATATGTGTAATATACATCTCTGCATGGCACCACACACTTGTATGTATGATACACATCTCTGCATGGCACCATACACTTGTGGGCATGACACACATCTCTGCATGGCACCACACACATTTGCACATGATGCACATCACTTCATGGCACCACACACTTGTAAGCATGACACACATCTCTGCATGGCACTGCACACTTGTGTGGATGACACACATCTCTGCATGGCACCACACTTGTGTGGATGACAAACATCTCTGCATGGTACCACACACTTGTGTGGATGATACACATCTTTGCATGGCACCACACACTTGTGTGCATGACACACATCTCTACATGACACTACACACCTGCCTGATATTTCCACTTCCATCACTCCCTCTCCACATCTTCCTCTTGAACTGTGTCCCTCTGCTTTTATCTGCCCCTTGCACTTTATGTGTATCCTCAGTATTGTGTTTGTTTTACTATCAGTTATGGGCATTTGGATGTGGCCCTTTTATAATCTGTATTTTCTCAGTTTGAGTTCTAAGGTGATAGTGGCAACTTTATCATTATTGATTTATTTTTGTTTATTTGTCTTTGAATATAGCTATTCTATTGTAGCAGGAGGCAAGTTTCTTTCTTTGAGTATTGTTTAAGTTTGACATGATAGGAGCAGCATATAAGACAGTTAACAATAAGAATGTGGTGGCTAGAATTTTTCTTGCAGTATCTGTAAGGAATCCATTGATCCTATAAAGGGAGCCTAGTTTCTGGTGAGTAGATTTAATGGTGTGCAGTATATGTTGGTCATATTTGAGAGTGCCATCCATTATAATGCCTAGAAGTGTAATGTGAGTTGCAGTTTTAATGACAGAATTACAGTACTTGCTGACTTTATAGCAAAACATTACTTTTGATTTTGGCAACTTTTTGAGGTAAAAAACATTAGCTTAGTTTTCTTGAGGTTGAGTAGGAGGTTTGATTCTTTGAGCTAGGTTTCTACAGAGGAGAAAGATTTTGTGGTAATGTCTTGGAGTTTATTTATTTTTGAGGACACACATATTAATGTTGAGTCATCTGCATAATGAACTAAACTAGCATGGTAAGCGGAGGTGTGAAGGTTCTTAATTTGTTTGTGTCTTTCTGCTTTTCCTGGTTAGGGGTCACCACAGCGGAACTCCGGTCCACTAATGATTGGTAGTGGATTTTTACTTACCAGGTTACCGGTCCTGATGCACAGGAGAGGACCCAGGATAGAACCCTGAAAGACACCTGTAATGACTGGTTGAAAGGATGAGTAGGTTTGTTGCCATTTAATGACTTGTTGTCTTTCAGATAGGTAATTAAGAAACCACAACAAGGAGTACTGTGAAAGTCCTATTGAGGAGTCAAATGAACTGCTGCTGGGATGAGACAATATCAAATGCCTTTTGACAAGTCTAAGAAAATGGTGGACACAAGCAGACCATTGTTTCTGTGTTGGTTTAATATATTGGTAATATGTAGTAGAGCAGTACTGGTGTTGTGCTAGGGCCTAAAGCTGTGCTGTGTTTCTGATAACAGGCTATTTCAGGATAGGTATTGAATCAACTGCACATGGATGCATTTTCCTAATATTTTGTAGAAGGGTAGAGAATCGCTATCAGTCTGTAGTTATTAAACTCTGTAGATGTACCTCCATTGTGCAGTGGTGTGATGTAAGATTATTTCCACAGTGATGGGAATGGTTTTGATTGCACAAGGATAGAGATAGGAGGACAGCTATATTAGTATCTAAGAGAGATAATATTAATTCTATAAAGTACTGATTAAACTGTGTAGGGATAGAGTCTGTCATACTGTCTGTTTTTGGACAGAGAGTGATGTACTTGCCAGGGTGGAGTAGTTTATTTAGTGATGACCAAAAAAAGTTTAGGGTTGTTTTTATGTTTGTCTTGTTGGTTTGGTGTGACGAGAGGAGATACTGCCAGCCCAGCTAGCTGGAATTTTGTAAATAATTATATGTCATTGGTAAATATCAAAATGATTTGTGTAAGATGCTTGTGTTACAAATGTATTATAACTGTATGTCTAGTGTGTATCAAACTGCTTGTACAAACATGTGTGTTGAAAAGGGTATTTGCAAAAGGCTTGTGTTTAAAATAGATCCACAGTGTGCCCTACTGGAAAAGAACAGAAATGTATATGCACTATTGTAATTGATTAAATGTATTTAGTTTAACAGTGGAAACTAGGATACAGGAGGTTAAACTCAGTCTAGTAAATTTTAGAAAACTACCTCAAATTAAATTATTTTATGGCTAGGCCATAAAAGATGGTATCTCACAGTTTTCAATACAGCAACGGACACAACGTCTGTACTAGGAAACTTTATGTATTGTCATAAGGGTGAATTAATTTTTATCTTGAAAGCATGAAGGAATGCAATTGTTTTATGACTTCCAGCATCTGCCAGAGATTTGAGGAGAAGCCCTTGTCTATGTACTTTTACAGGTAGGTGCTAAATGCTACCAGCTGCCATCAGTGGTTGTTTTGGGCCTGGGAACTAAAAGCCAGATGACAAGAAATGATGTCATTCTGCAAGCTATACCAGAAGTAATATTTTAGATATTATTTTGAGAACCGCGGTAGTGGTGCTGTGGTAGCGTTGTCGCCTCACAGCAAGACGTTGTCACATTCGATTCTCAGCTAGAGCATCTTCTGTGTGGAGGCATGTGTGAATGGGTGTGCCTTCGTTGAAGGTTGTGCATCAGGGCTGGTAACTTGGCACGTAAAAATCCACTACCAAACATTAGTGGACCAGAGTTCCGCTGTGGCGACCCCTAACCGGGATAAGCCGAAAGACACAACAACATTTTGAGAAGTGTCTTAGTGAGACAGGGCATTCTGCATTCTGTCTTGGACCTGACAAGAACCATTTACCACACATCTGCCTTGCTCTATTAGTAAATTCTTAGGTTATAGTAATTATCTTAGATACAGTTAGGAATATAGTAAAGCTTAATTTAGATGTTTTTCTTTATTTATTTGAGACTGTCCTGCAATGTTGTTTTACATATTTCCTATGGTTTTGAACTCTGATGTCACTGTGAATGTATATTTAGTATTGTCTTGTTCTTTTATTATTTATTATTAAACATATTTAAACCTTTCATTGTGGCTGATCTGTGTAGAGATATTTAAGTTTTGAGAGTACTTGCATATTTATTTGGTGACACTGCATGGGCCACTCCTAATAACCTTGCTCTTGGTCAAACTATCATTTGTGTTAATATTAATATTACACAATAAGATTGGATACCCTTTGTTAAGGGCCTTAAAGTACCTGATAAGGAGTGTCTGGTGGCAGTAATAACTACCTTATAGTCTGGGCAGAAGGGGGCATAGCTAGTTAACCTGTTCCAGCATTTCCCAGGTCTGTGCGTGTGTGCATGTGTACGTGTGTCTGCGAGCATGTGTGTGTGTGTGTGTGTGTGTGTGTGTGTGTGTGTGTGTGTGTGTGTGTGTGTGTGTGTGTGTGTGTGTGTCCGTTACTTTGGCAGGGACACAAAGCACTGGCTGGACAGAGAGGGTGCTGGGGGTCTTGGCTTGGTCACTCAGCTGAGTTCTCTTCTCTGTAGCTGTGCCAGTGGGGAGTCTTACTGGGGATCTGGAGGAGGAGTGAGAAACCAGCCCCAGACTTGACTGTGGTCTCTGTGTGCTCTTAATGGAAATTGCACTTGATGCAGAGAGCTGCATCTGGAAATAGTGTGTGTGTGCCAGTCATCCTCCCAGTTTCCGTCCCCTACTGGTGCGAGTGGTAAGGGTTGAGTCTGCTTGATTACTGGTCCAGTGGTGGGTCATCACAGTTGATATAGTATTTTTGTTTATCCTTTTTGATATGGAGTCTTGCAAGGTTTCCTAAAATGTCTAAATTATGTCAACATCTCCATGTTTGCATTTACATTTCCGAAATCAAATTATTCTCACGCTTGAACTTCACACATAAATCTGGAACACTTCTAACTGGACTTATCCACTTCTGTGTTGCTAAAAGTATAAAACAAAAAAATAATTTATTTTATTACTAGTTTAAAATATCAAGACGTGTGCTTCCAAATATGTGATATGATATGTGGTGTTAATACAGTAATATTCAAATACTTCCCAAGTAAAAGATCACAGTACCATTTGCAATTTTCCTTAGAAGGTTTTCGCAAATCATGTACTGTTACTCACCATGTGTCTTACCAGCAAAGGTTATACTGGGGTTAATACTTAATGTTAAGATTACTTCCCTTTTATTATTTGCTATATACATCCCTGTTCAACAGGCTATGGGAATCTAGATACATCAGATAAGATTATCTGAGACATGGCTGATAAATCCTACTCAACTGGAAATGAAATAAATATCAGCAAATAATGGGCTAAATGACAAAATGGCTTTATACCTACTTTAGTTTCTCAAAAGGTTAGAGGTATTAAAAAATAACTTGAGAAAGATTTATTTTACGATTCAGTTCCTGTATTAATTTTTAAGTGCATCTAAAGTTTACAGGAAATGTTAGTCAAGTACTGAAGCTTAGTTTGATTTATTGCCAAATTCCTCTTTATGTGCTGTACCATATAGTTGCATTTCCATTAACTGCTGCTTCCATGTTTGAATTACAAATAATTGTTTTTTAGTATGTTTTAATAGTAGCATGCAAAATTCCAGTCTACGTTAGTCATTATTTGCTTCTAATTAATAACTATTTCCTGCTCCTCAGACTGCCCTGATGAAAAATACATTATATATCATTTACATGGCTATGAAGGGACCTATGTCACTGCACATTCTTTTTTCTTGTTTAGGACTAACAGGGTACTAAAACCAACATATTTTGTTAGTATCACGTAGTATTTTTCTAATTATTTCTGTAATTAACCAGGTAAGTAAATTGGCCTATCCTGAGCTCACTTCAGTAACACGTACAACATATACAGGCAGTAGATAGCCTAGAGTACAACATATACAGACAGTAGATAGCCTAGAGTACAGCATATACAGACATTAGATAGCCTAGAGTACAACATATACAGGCAGTAGATAGCCTAGAGTACAACATATACAGGCAGTAGATAGCCTAGAGTACAACATATACAGGCAGTATTTAGCCTAGAGTACAACATATACAGGCAGTAGATAGCCTAGAGTACAACATATACAGGCAGTAGTTAGCCTAGAGTACAACATATACAGGCAGTAGATAGCCTAGAGTACAACATATACAGGCAGTAGTTAGCCTAGAGTACAACATATACAGGCAGTAGATAGCCTAGAGTACAACATATACAGGCAGTAGATAGCCTAGAGTACAACATATACAGGCAGTAGTTAGCCTAGAGTACAACATATACAGGCAGTAGATAGCCTAGAGTACAACATATACAGGCAGTAGTAGCCTAGATTACAACCAGCCATCATTTTTTTTTCGAGGTACGAAAAAACTGAAGTAGTACTTGGAGAAAGCCAACTCAGACAGAGAAGAACAAAAACTCCATACAGAGAGTGACCAGAGGTCAGGACTGAATTCTGAATCCTGCAGACAGGTGAAATCTTAACCAATAAGAGACCATCAAATATAATCACAGAGAAAGGACGGAACTATAAACTAAAGGGGGGTATTAATTATAGACATATAACTAACTCTAAATCTGCCAGAGCTTAAAGAAAGTAGCACACTTGCCACTAAGAGAAAGCAAGCTGCCTCTATAAAACAGCCACTTTTATATAGTTTGATTCATTGGTGTAGCAACGGCCAACATAGGGTCATAGGTTCATAGGAGATTACTAGGCTAACAGCTTAAGAACCCTTACAAGCCTAGTCAGTATAACCCAATTTTATCCAATATATGGCCCCTAGGGGCAAGAGGATAGCATGGGTTTGTGCTTATGCCATGAGTATTTTACATACTGCCCTTGTCCAAAAGGGACATAAACACTACCCCAGGTGTGAAATTGCAGTTCCCCATCCATTGATATAAACTGCATTTGAAGAGGGCCAGGGAAGGGCTTATGAACAGGAAGCCTGTTCCAAAGAAGGGGTAATCTCTGAGGCACATACCTTTGTCTCCATCATGTTGAGTCACTGACTAGGTTTAGATCCCTGGATTGGGTGACCCTCACGCTGACTTGGAGATGTGTAGCAGTTCCTTCAGGGTTGAATTTGTGAGTGCCTTGTAGGTTAGGCATAGGTCACCCCTTAATAGTTGGTAGGAGACAGAGTAAAGGGATAGGACTTTTAGTCTATCCCCACAGAATATGTTGTTAACACCCTGCATTTTCTTTGTGAGGAACCTCTGAGGTTGCTCCAGCTGTTGTAAGTGCCTAGTCAATACATGCCAAATGAAGCATTGTACTCGATTATTGGTCTAATGAGGGCTGAATACAGTGGTATACAATGTGACTATAACTTCCTTGAATCTGGATGCCATACTGTTACTTACAAACTGTGCCACATAGAAGGACTTTCTCACCACTGTGGACACCTGGCGGTCAAAGTTCAGGCTAATAGCTAGCTATCTATGTACCTAGAACTCTCCCCTCTGATTCTAATCTTTAACCACATTAATCACATGGGTCCTGTCCATGAGCCAATTGCTTATCCATCTGGTGATGTAGGGATTTATGCCCAGTTTTCTGCATTATTTATAATACCTGACTGGGAATTGTGTCAAATGCCTTAGCCAGGTCAAGGTAGGTGGTATGCACTATTTTACCCTAATCAATGACCCTAGTGATTTTCTCAAAGAAGTCCACCAGATTTAATAGGCATAACCTACCCTTGATGAAGCCAAATTGTGTTGGATCCAGTGTCTGGAGGTTTCCTATGTCATTATTTATCAGGTCCATGATTGTTCTTTCTATGGACTTACATATAAGACTAGTCAAACTTATGGGTCTGTTATTTCCTGTGTCAGTTGATGGTCCTTCTTTATGCAGAGGGATGTCTGTTGCTGTCCTCCACTCTATCAGTACAAAGCTGGTCCAGAGGCTGTGGTTAAATGGAGATCCTAATGGGCCTGATAGGTCCTGATTCAAGCTGTTTAAGACAACCTGGTATATTATTGGCCCCCACTGAAGCTGTGGTTTTAGCTTTAGAGAGTGCAGTGGCAACCTGTTCTTTGATGATAATTATCAGGGAAGTAGTGTATTTCTTGGTGGAGAACTGGGAGTGATGGAGAGGTGAAATCTGAAGTGAAATTATCAGCCAGCAGGCTTACTATATCTTCTAGATGAGTATAGATGATGCAGTCTACAACTAATTCTGCACATTTTTGGGAGCTGCCCTTAAGATTGCAAACATAACTAAAAATGCCTTATGTTTACCCTTAGCTTTGGATGCTATTTTTACCTCAAATTCTGCTTTCAGAGATGTGACTGGTTCTCTGATTCACTTGTTTAGACAAATGATGGACTTTTTGCTCTGTTGTGCACATTCCCTCTTACTTGACAGGATTTTCTTTCTTTTGTTACACAACCTATTAATAGCAGGGGTCCACCAGGGTGGCTTGTTTTTGTTATTTGACCTGGCCTTATTTTGGTCTGGTATTGTCATTTCTATGCAGTTATTTATATGGTCGTACATGGCTTTTATGTATGCCTGTGCATAGGCTGCTGTGTTTTCTAGGTTTGGAGGAGCTTGGAAACTATCTATGCTACCACTAAATAGGAGGTAGTTTGCATTAGAAAAGCTGTTAAAGTTTTGGGGGTTAGGTTGGGAGCATCTAGTTTTACCTTTATTTCAAGGGAGACCATTTTGAGATCTGATCTTACCAGTAAGGACATCAGACGTGGGGGAGGTTGCAGCACTTTCCCATATTTGTGAGTATCAGATGTAGGATATTTGTACCCCTAGTGGGAATGCAGACTAGCTGCTCCAGGGCATTTGAGTTTACAAAGTAAAGAAATATTTGGGATTGCATGTTAGTAGGTATGTATGCTTCACAGTTAATGAAGGGGTAGTTAAAATCACCAGTAAGTATGGTATTGGGCTGGATGGTGAGCAATTCAAGTAACTTCAGGTATAATATATGGGTTTCCTGGTTCATGTTAGGGGACCTGTAGTTAGCAAGAATACGGTGATGGATTTTTCCTGTGGTTGCCTGGACATGTAGTAGCTTAGGCATGCCATATTGCTTGACCAGCCCTGATGTGTAGTTATCCTTTATGTAGATAGATCCACCTCCACCATTTGCTCTTTCATGTTCTGTCAGTGGTTAGAATGTATGAAAGGCATCATACCTATGCATTGCAGGAGTGCTTTCCATGGATTTGAACCACATTTCAGTAGCTGCACAGATGTCAGCATTCTCCATGGTGAGGAGAGCTTCTAGAGAGCACAGTGTCTTGTTGAGACTACTAGCATTGAGCAGTAACCCCTTTAAATTGTCTTAGGTTCATAGGTTCATAGGTGTGTATTAGGCTAATGGCTCTGGAGCCTTTACAAGTCTAGCCTATAGGATTTCCCTATCATTGTACCACTCGACATTAATTCCCAGTGCCTCTATCAAGCAAGGCCACAGAGGTGATCCCCAGAGTGAATTTTCTATTTCCCATCCACTCATCAAGATTTCTCTTGAAGAGGGTTAGTGAGTGCTCTGCTTGACATGCATGGGAAGTTTGTTCCAGAGCATGGGCAGTCTCTGGGTTAAGAACCTGTCCCTTCAACATGTTCTGTTGATGGTGGTAATGAGGTTTCTGGAGCATGTGGCACAGAGAGATTGTGATTTCTTCAGATGTAGCATATTTGACAGCGGTGGGTCAGACATGGCTTTGTAGGTCAAGCAGAGATAGCCTCTAAGCAGGTGATATGAGACAGAGAATAGCTGGAGTTTTTTTAGTCTGTCCACATAGGGCATGTGTTTAAGGCCAAGGATCCTCTTTGTGAGGTACTTTTGTGGCCTCTTCAGTTGTTGTAGGTGTCTAGTGAGGTACATGCCAAATGGGGCATTATACTCTATAATTGGTCTAATGAGGAAAGAGTAGAGAGAGATGATGACTTCCTTCTTCCTAGATGCAAAACCCTTCGTAATGAGATGTGCCACATTGAAGGATTTCCTGACCAGAGTAGCAGTGTGGTTGTCAAAGGCGAGGTTGCTATCAACCTGTGTTCCCAGATCTCTTATAAAGCCTTCTGTGTTCAGTGGACTACAATCGATGTGGTAATTCATGGGCACCGAGTTTTTCCCAGAGGGAATGACAATGCATTTTTTGGCATTGAGCTTAAGCTCATGGTTTTGACACCATTCGTTTGTTTCAGTGAGGCCTTTTGTAGGATGTCTACATCATTTTGTGAGTTAATAATGGCTTTCAGCTTGCAATCATCTGCAAACTTGGTCAGTCAGAGTCCCTTTGTGTTGTCCTGGACTTCAGAGAAGTAGAGGCCAAACAGGAGAGGACCCAGGACCGATCCCTGTGGGACTCCACTCGTGAGTGGTCGGTAGTCTGACTTGGAGTCCGCTACTTTCACAGTGTGGGTTCTATTGGTGAGCCAATTTACAACCCACCTAATGATAAAGGGGTTAATGCCTAGTTTAGTGAGCCTATCTATAATTCCTGAGTGGGGAATGATATCAAAGGCCTTGGCTAGATCAAGGTAGGCTGTATTAACTACCTTGCCTTCATCCGCAGCTCTGGTGACTGACTCAAAGAAGGCAACCAGGTTGAGTAGGCATGCTCTACCCTTCACAAAGCCAAACTGCATGGGGTCCAGTGTTTGGAGGTTCTCTATATACCTATTTATAAGGTCTATGATGATGTGCTCCATAGCCTTGCATATCAGACTCATCAGGCTAATGGAGCAGTAGTTCCCATGGTCTGTAGTTGCTCCCCCTTTATGTAGTATGATGACTGTAGTGGTGCGTCATTCAGCAGGGACAAAGCCTGAAGTGTTGCTGTGACTGAACAGGGCACACAGGTGTGATGCCATTTCACATTGTAATTCATGCAGAATACAGCCAGAGATATTGTCAGGCCCCATTGATGCTTTATTCTTGGCCTTGGACAGTGCGGTTTTAACCTGTGCAGCAGGGTACTTAGCATTCCTCCAGTATTGTGATTGGTCCTTTGGGGGGAGGGAGAGGGATAAAGCTGGCACTGAATCTGTTGGCCAGTATGCTGGCAATATCAGTTGGCTCAGTATAGGAGGTACCATTGTGCAGTAGCTCAGAGCAGATGTGGGTATTGCCATGTAAATTCTTGACATAACTACAGAAGGCCTTGTGGTTGTCTTTATTATCTGCTGCAATTCTATTTTCATAGCTAGCTTCAGAGGATTTGATGAGGGATCTCAACTTTTTGTTGAAGCTAATAAGGGTATTTTTCCAGTCTTGGGACGTCCCCTTTTTCTGCAACAGTTTCTTCCTTCTGTTGTAGAGTTTGTTTATGGCAGGGGACCACAAGATTGGTTTCCTTTTTTTAGAGGAGAGCATTTTGGTTCTGTTGGGTATGGCCAATTCCATGCATTTGTGTATGTGTTCGTACAATGCTTTGGTGTATGATTCAGCAGTCATGTACCTATTCTACATTTGCATGTGTGTCATAAATTTAGCCACCTCTGTTTTTAGAAGACCAAATTTGGTTTTAGAGAAGTTTTTCACAGTGGTTACCTTTGCTCTGAGTGTGGGTGAGATGTGGATTTCCATGGTGATTAGTTTGGGTTCCTATTACGTTGTCGAAGTTGCGAAACTTCAAACACCTTAAGGTCGAAACCTTATGTTCGAAGTTTCAGAACTTTGACAACGTGAAAATAAAAAAGAAAAATAAAAGAAAAACAAAAAACTGTCCCTTTACCGCACTCTATTGCGATCTCGGAGTTGGTATATTTAAAGAGTGGGGGGTGTGGGGGTGCAGGGGGCTTGCCACCCTGCTTGCAACAGTTAGATAGCTGTTAGGGTTTTTATTTATTTATTTTTTTTTTTTGTTCGAATTCCTGGAACTTTGAATATCTGAGTTTGATGTTCTCAGCTTCGAAGTTTCAGGAATTCGACAACATAATAAGAACCCGATTAGTTTGTGGTCAGATTTCACCAGGGATGAGTTCACTATTGGTGTAGAGCAACAGTCACCCATGCTAATAATAACCAGGTCAAGGATGTTGCTACCTCTGCTGGGGGTAAGAATGAGCTGATCCAGAGCATTGGAATTCATGAATTCTAGGAAACATTGGGCAAGTGCGTTGGTACATGAGTAGATTTCCCAGTTAATGGATGGGTAGTTGAAGTCGCCCAGTATGACGTTGTTGGGTTGGACCTTAATATTTTCCAGGGTGCTTAGGAACATGGAGTGAGAGTCGTGGGACATGGTAGGGTATCTATAGCAGGAGGTCATTGTCCCACTGTACTCACCCCTCATTAGACCCATTATAGAATACAACGCCCCATTTGGTATGTACCTCTGGAAAGGCCGCAGAAATACCTCACTAAAAGAATCATGGGCCTAAAGCAGATGCCCTATGCTGACCATCTAAAAAAAACTCCACCTATACTCTGTCTCATATTGTCTACTCAGTGGCGATCTCTCCTTAACACACAAGGCCATGTCAAACCCAGAGCTGTTGGACATGCTACACTTAAAGAAATCCCAATCCTCAGAGACACACGCTCCAGGGATCTAAACCTTGTCATCACAATGAACAAAACATGCTGGAGGGATAGGTTCCTGACCCAGAGACTCCTCAGACTCTGGAATAGACTGCCCATACATGTCAAGCAGAGTATTTCCTTGGCTCTCTTCAAAAGGAACCTTGACGATTGGATGGAAGATAGGAAATTCACCCCGAGGATCACGTAAGTCGCCCTGCTGGACAGGGGTCCAGGGAAGTAAATACTGTGGGAAGAAATAGCCAGGGAATTGTTATGACTAGGCTTGTATATGCCCTAGGGCCGATAGCCTAGTACCAACCTATGAACCTACAACCTGAATCGTTGTCTTACCCAGTGTTAGTTGTAGCTGAAGTATCTCTGATGCATTATATTGGGCTACTAGTCTGGAGGTGTGCATATCCTTTATGAATATGGAGACACCACTTCCTTTAGAGCTTTGATCCTGGTTCTGGAACTGAAAGATGTGGAATGAATTGTAGCCTGGCAGTGCAGGGGTGCTTTCTGCTGCTTTGAACCAGGTCTCTTTTACTGCACATATGTTGATGTTCTCCATTTTGAGGAGTGCTTCGAGCGAGTGCATCTTGAGATTTAGGTTTCTAGCATTGAGTACCATGACCCTCATATTGCATTTACTTGTAGCTGTTTTGGTGGTAATTTGGTCTTTAGAACACTGCTAAAAAAGGCACTATAGGGGTGGCAAGAGCCTTGGCCAGTATCCAGAATCCAGGGGTGACAGATGCAGGCCCGTCTTTGGCAAAGCATCGAGGTCTGTCAGTCATATTATCCCAGGTAGACAGACATTGGATCCCCTTAGAATGACACCAGAAACTTAGCCAATTGTTGAAGTCAATTATTTTATGCTTGTATTGTGGTATAATTTGGGGCAACGGTACGATGATACTCGACAGGCAGCTGACTGTTACCTTCTCTTTATTCAGCCTAGTGAGTGGGACATGAATGTGCCTCACTATTGAGTCACCTATGACTAGTCTATTCGGGAAGCTGATTTGCCTTAGGGGCTTTGGTTGAGTGGCACACTACTCAGGTGGGCTATGTGTCACATGGTCTGTACTGTGTTGTGGTGGTCGAGTGCATTTCTGCCTTGGAGGTCTCTGCTGTTTGGGTAGATTTTTAGTGAGAGCCTTTGCAAAGGTGGGTCTGCGGTTTGTGTTATTATGTAAGAGCAGTGATGGTGTAAGTTTTGGAGGGCTATGTGTTCCAAGTGGTGTGGTGCAAGTGTTGACCTCCTCTTGACTGGCTATTCCAGTCTTGGCTGGAGAATTCATGGCTTCCAATTTGGAAATATAGGTGCATTTCTCACAAGTCTGAGTGCTGGGAGGTAGAAGGAGAGAGTTGTCAGTGTACATGAGGCAATTGCTACATTGCCTCAGGATTTCCAGATTCACCAGGTTAATAGGAGAAAGCACAGGGAACTGGCCTTTGGGCATGCCTGGAGGGTGGGCAATTAGTAAGTACTGAAGCTGTTAAGTTTAATGCTGGTAGCAGTTAGTGTTCTACAGTAATTGCTACAAGAAGTCTGAATGAAGTGCTAGACTTAATAAGCTAGTTAATTGCAGGAGAGAAGAGAACTACAAAGATCTAAGGGAAAACTTGAAAAGCAGACTTTCTGGCACCGGTAACAGTTTACCCTAGCTTAGTGGTGCTGCTTGTCTCGCAAAACCACGCAAACATGGGCTTTTAAGGCAGAAAGATAAAAGGGATAGAAATGCAGCTCAAATGGCCAATAAGGTACAATTTCAGAGCAGGAAACCACTCCTCTTGCAGTAGATAGGCTGCTCAGTGCTTACCACTCCCACTGATAAGCAGAAAGGCTTCCCTCTATCACAGAAAGGTCTGGGAAACTCAGAAACTACAATACAGTCCTGAATACGGCAAATCTGTATCCAGACTATTCTAGTAACTGAAAAATGTGGGAAAACAAGCAAGCAAGCTAGAACTTTTTTTTTCAGTTACTAGAATAGTAAAAATACACTTAAAACAGCAATAAAATCACTTAAACACAGTGTGAGCTAGCACACTTGAGTGTGTATCTTAATAACAGTAAATGCAGTAAAATTAAATTCAATAAGGTAAAAAACTATTTAAATTAAGTGCAGTAGGCAATATTAAGCAGGAATAAGTAAATGAAGATACTTAGAATCAAGCAAAGTCTCTCTTTCTCCTTTCTGCTGCTCTTGTTATCTGCAGGACACCAAACCGGGATCCGCGGAGCTAAAACAAGTGCAAATCCATGCAAACATGGACTTTTAACGCAGAAAGTTAAAAGGGATAGAAATGCAGCCCAAACGGCCAATAAGGTACAATTTCAGTGCTGGAAATGACTCCTCTTGCAGTAGATAGGCTGCTCAGTACTTAACACTCCCACTGATAAGCAGAAAGGCTTCCCTCTATCACAGAAAGGTCTGGGGAACTCAGAAACTACAATAGGTTCATAGGTTCATAGGTAGATACTAGGCTATTGGCCCAAGGGCCAAAGTAAGCCTAGCCAACAGTGTCTTGGCTTTCGCCACCCATGTAGTGTTAAATTCCTGCCCCTCTATCGAGCAGAGCCCCAAACATGATCCCAGGAGTGAATTTCCTATTACCCATCCACTTATCAAGGTTTCTCTTGGAGAGTGCTAATGATGAGCTCTGCTTGATGTAAATGGGAATTTTGTTCCAGAGCATGGGAAGTCTCTGGGACAAGAATCTATCCCTTCAGCATGTCCTGTTTATTGTTGTGGTGATGTTTAGGCCCCTAGAGCATATAGCTCGGGAAGATTGGGATTTCTTTAAGTGGAGAATGTCCATCAATTCCGGCTTTGACATAGCTTTGTATGTCAGACAGAAGTCTCCACGGAGTAAACGGTATGCGACTGAGTAGAGTTGGAGTTTCTTGAGCCAGTCAACATAGGGCAACTGTTTGAGGCCAGCAATCCTCTTGGTGAGGTACTTTTGGGGCCTCTCCAGTTGTAGGTGTCTTGTGAGGTACATCCCAAATGGGGCATTGTACTCAATGAGGGGTCTGATAAGTGATGAGTAGAGGGAGACAATGACTTCCTTTTTTCTAGATGAGAACCCTTTTGTGATTAGGTGGGCCACGTAGAAAGATTTTCTGACCACTGTGGCAATGTGATTATCAAAAGAGAGGTTACTATCCACTTGGGTCCCAAGGTCTCTTATCACACTTTTTGTGTTAAGTATACTTCCCCCTATTTGATAATTCATGGGTACCATGGTTTTACCAAAGGGGATGACAATGCACTTTTGGAATTTAGCTTGAGGGCATGTTTTTGGCACCAGGTATCTGTCTTGGTGAGGCCCTTTTTCAGGATGTCTACGTTGGCAAGGGAATCAGTTATGGCACCCAGTTTGCAGTCATCTGCAAACTTGGTTAGCCATAGACACTCAGTGTTCGCTTGCACTTTGGAGAAGTATATACCAAACTGGAGAGGTCCCAAGACTGAACCCTGGGGCACTCCACTTGTTACTGGTTTGGAGTCAGTTCTGGAGTCTGCAACTCTCACCATGTGGGTTCTCTCCGTGAGCCAGTTTGCCACCCATCTCGTGATGTAAGGGTTTATGTTAAGATTGATGAGTTTATCTATGATCCTTGAATGGGGGATAGTGTCGAAGGCTTTAGCGAGGGCCAGGTAGGCTGTGTGGACCACCTTGTTCTCATCTATGGCCTTGGTAACTGTTTCAAAGAAGTCTACCAGGTTTAGGAGACATGAAATACCCTTTACAAATCCAAATTGGGTAGCATCCAAAGTTTGGAGGTTACCAATGTCTTTGTTTATGAGTTCCATGATGATACGCTCCATGGCCTTGCAGACCAGGCTTGTCAGGCTAATAGGTCGATAGTTCCCAGGGTATGTGGTGGCTCCTCCTTTGTGGAGTGGGATAACCATTGCTGTGCACCATTCAGTGGGCACATAGCCTGTGGTGAGGCTGTGATTGAACATGGAGTTTAGGTGGGGGGCTAGTTCATTTTGGAGTTTGTGTAAGACGTAGCCTGGGATGTTGTCCAGTCCCATGGATGTTGTGTTTTTGGCTTTAGAGAGTGCCATTTTTACCTGCGTGTTTGTGATTAATGGGGCTCTACAATCGTATGGTATAGTTATAGGCTCTTTGGGGGGTCAGAGAGGAGTAAAGTTTTCACTGAACCTATCTGCCAAGATGTTGGCAATATCAGTTGGCTCTGTATATTTTGTGCCATTCTGTTGTAGCTCAGTGCAGATGTGGGTGTTGCCATGGAGATTCATGACATAGCTAAAGAACGTCTTGTGGTTATCTTTGGAATCCGTGGCAATTTTTCTTTCAAAATTCACTTTGGAGGATTTTATGAGGGATCTTAGCTTCTTACTGAGGCCCATCAGTGAGTTCATCCATTCCTGGGTTTTTACTCTCTTTTGCAACAGTTTCTTCCTTCTGTTGTAGAGTTTGTTAATGGAAGGGGACCACCAGATTGGCTTCCTTTTTTTGGAGGATAGCGTCTTGGTTTTGTTGGGGATAGCACAATCTATGCACTCATGCAGGTGCTCGTAGAGTGCATTTGTGTAGGATTCAGCAGTCATGACTGTATTATCCATCTGCAGGAGCATCGCAAAATTAGCCACCTCAGTTTTGAGCAGCGTGAAGTTCGCTTTGGAGAAAATTTTTACGGTGGTTTTCTTGTGCGGGGGTGGGGTTGGGATGTGGATATCTAGGGTGATTAGTTTATGTCTAATCTAACAAGCGAGGAATTGATCTCGGGCATTGAGCACCGATCACCCATGTTGGTAATGACCAGGTCCAGAATATTGTTGCCCCTGGTGGGGGTGTTGACAAATTGATCCAGGGCATTAGAGTTTATAAATTCCAGGAATCATTGAGTAAGGGGATTAGTACAAGAGTAGTTTTCCAGTTTATGTTAGGGTAGTTGAAATCGCCCATTATTATGGTATTTGGTTGGACCGTCATTTTTTTCTTTTTCCAATGTCTCTGGGAATGAGGAGTGTGGGTCCTGGGTCATGGTGGGGGATCTATAACAAGCTACAATTTCAAATGTATTTTTTCCCAGGGTTAGTTGCACTTGGATGATCTCAGAGGCATCGTATTGTGCAACTAGCTTGGAGGTGTGGATGTTCTTGATGAATATGGACACGCCTCCGCCCTTAATGTTTCGGTCTGGGTTTTGTGGCCAAAACGTGTGGTATGAATTATAGTCTGGTAGTGCTAGGGTGCTCTCGGGAGTCTTGAACCAGGTCTCAGTCACTGCACAGATATTGATGTTCTCCATTTTGAGGAGTGACTCAAGTGAGTGCATTTTGAGCTTTAGACTCCTAGCATTGAGCAGCATTGCCCTCAGTTTATTGTCACCTGTAGTTCTTACAGTGGTGGGTTTGTCTCTTGAGCCTTGCCTAAAAAAGGCACATATGGGGGCGGCAAGAGCCTGGCCAATATCCTGAATCCCAGAGGTGACTGATGCAGGCCATCTCTGGTGAAGCAACATGGCCTGTCAAGCATGTCATCCCAGGCAAATAGATACTAGATTCCCTTTGAATGACACCAGAAGCTTAGCCAATTGCCGAAGTTAATCATCTTATCCTTGTACTGTGGTATCATTCTTGGTGAAGGCAGGATGCTACTCAGGGCTAGGGTCATACCTGCCTGGGCTACAAGATCGGAGAACTTTTCCATGTCTCTTTTCATGTAGTCCAAGGAGGTACATCTCAGGTCATTTATACTAACATGGACAATGACAGAGTCATATTTGTACTTGCCTTGTAGTGACCTGAGTGCATGCATTATGTGGCGGATTCTGGCATCCAACAAGCAACTGACAGCAACATTCTCTTTGTCCAGCCTGGTGAGTGGGACGTTGGTGTGCCTGACTATAGAGTCACCTATCACTAGTGTGTTGGGTATGTTGTTTTGCCTTATGGGCTGTGGTTTTGTGGCACACCGAGTTTGTGGGCTATGTGTTGTTTGGGGTGTGTTGGTGGGAGGAGGTTGCTTGTGTGTCTGCTTTGGAGGTCTCTGTTGCCTAGGCAAATTTAGATTTTTATTCAGAGCCTCCGTATATGTCTTGGTGTTACTATGTGTGGGTTTTGGAGGGGTTGGTTTAGTAGGTTTATGTGAAGTGAGTGGGTTGCTGTGAGTTATTACCTTCTCCTCTTGACTGTCTGTTCCAGTCTTGGTTGGAGAGAGCTTTGCCTCTAGATTGGCTGTATAAGTGCATCTCTTGCATGTATTAGTGTTTGATGGTAGGATGAGAGGGTTGTCTGTGTACATGGGGCAGTTGTAACATTGCCTCATGATGCCCATGTTCATCAGGTAGGCTGGAGAGTACACCAGGAGCTGTCTCTTGGACATGTCTGAATAAGTAGTAAAGACTGTTTGCTTTTGTCAAGTGGGGAAGTAGTTGTCAAGTAGGGAAGTATATAGACTATTCCATCCAGGCAGGTGCGGGGGTTGAGTGTTGGGGGTTATTTAGTGCTGCAGCAGATTTAGAACAAGTGCTGGGCTAAAAAGTGTGGGTCTGAGTGCTTAGGCTGAAAGACTTATTAGTTATAAGGGAAAAACTGAACAGCAGACTTTGTGGAGCCAGGCATAGTTAACCCTAGCTAACCGGCACCGCGCGGTGTGCAAAAGTGCATATGCAGGTTTTTATAGCAGAAAGAGTCCTGAATACAGCAAATTTGTATCCAGACTATTCTAGTAACAGAAAACGAGCAACCAAGCTAGAATTTTTTTTTTTCATTTAGCAGTAAAAGTACACTTAAAACAGCAATAAAATCATTTAAACACAGTGCAAGCTAGCACACCTGAGTATCTAGCTTAATAACAGTAAATGCAGTAAAATGAAATGCAATAAGGTAAAAAATGATTTAAATAAAGTGCAATAGGCAATATTAAGCATGTATAAGTAAACAGAGATACTTAGAATCAAGCAAAGTCTATCTTTCTTTTTTCTGCTGCTCTTGTAGTCTGCAGGACACCAAAATGGGATCCACGGATATAAAACAAGAACAAACCCATTCAAACACAGGCTTTTAAGGCAGAAAGTTAAAAGGGATAGAAATGCAGCCCAAACGCCCAATAAGGTACAATTTCAAAGCTGGAAACCACTCATCTTGCGGTAGATAGGCTGCTCAGTGCTTACCACTCCCACTGATAAGCAGAAAGGCTTCCCTCTATCTCGGTGCGTACCACTCCCACTGATAAGCAGAAAGGCTTCTCTCTATCACAGAAAGATCTGGGGAACTCAGAAACTACAATACAGTCCTGAATACAACAAATCTGTATCCGGACTATTCTAGTAACAGAAAAAGGTGGGAAAATGAGCAAGCAAGCTAGAACATTTATTTTTTCGTTTAACAGTAAAAATACACTTAAAACAGCAATAAAATCACTTAAACAAAGTGCGAGCTAGCACACTTGAGTGCGTAGCTTAAAAACAATAAATGCAGTAAAATTAAATGCAATTTGCTATTTTGGAAGGTTTGCACATTGGGCAATGTCTAAAAAGGCACCATAGGGGTCAATAATCTTTTGGCCAATATCTGAAAGCCCAGTGGTGACAAGTGAAGACTATTGCTGGTAAAGCAGAGTGGCCTGTCAACTATGTCCTCCAATGCTGCTAAGTATTGAACCCCATTAGAATGACACCAGTAGCTAAGCCAATTGTTTAAGTCAATTATTTTCTGTTGATATTGTGGCATCATCCTTAGAGATGGTAGACTGCTGCTCAATGCTAAGCTCATACCTGCCTGTGACACATATTCTGAGACCTCAGGCATGTCTCTCTTCATATAGTCTAAGGAGGTCCATCTTGGGTCATTAACTTCCTCAAGAACTATGACTGAGTCATGCTGGTACTTTGGGGTAAGTGACCTGAGTGCTTGCATGATCTAGTGGGTCCTGGCTCCTGACAGGCAAGTAACTGTAACCTTCTTATCTAGCCAGGTAAGAGGGACAACACTGTGTCTTACAATGGAGTCTCCTATGACTGAAATATTGGGTCGTGGGGTGTTCATAGGTTCATAGGTTCATAGATTGATACTAGGCTATCGGCCCTAGAGCCTATACAAGCCTAGCCATAACAATTCCCTGACTATTTCTTCCCACAGTATTTACTTCCCTGGACCCCTGTCTAGTAGGGTGACTGACGTGATCCCCGGGGTGAATTTCCTATCTTCCATCCAATCATCAATGTTCCTTTTGAAGAGGGCCAAAGAGGTGCTCTGCTTGACATATATGTGCAGTCTATTCCAGAGTCTGGGGAGTCCCTTGATCAGGAACCTATCCCTCCAGTATGTTTTGTTCATTGTGATGACAAGGTTTAGACCCCTGGAGCAGGTGTCTCTGAGGGATTAGGATTTCTTTAAGTGTAGCATGTCTAACAGCTCTGGGTTTGACATGGCCTTGTATGTTAAGCAGAGATCTGCTCTGAGTAGATGATATGCAACAGAGTACAGGTGGAGTTTTTTTAGATGGTCAGCATAGGGCATCTGCTTTAGGCCTGTGATTCTTTTAGTGAGGTATTTCTGCAGCCTTTCCAGTTGTTGCAAATGTCTTGAGAGGTACATACCAAGTGGGGCATTGTATTCTATAATGGGTCTAATGAGGGATGAGCACAGTGGGATAATGACCTTCTTTTTTCTGGATGAAAAGCCCTTAGTGATGAGGTGTGCCACATAGAAGGATTTCCTGACTGTTGTGGCGATGTGGTTATCGAAGGTGTGACCACTGTCCACCTTTGTCCCTAAGTCTCTTATCATACTTTCAGTGTTTAGTGTACTGCCACCTATTTCCCAAAGGGGATAGCTATACATTTCTTGGCACTGAGCTTGAGCCCATGACTTTGGCACCAAGCATCTGTTTCTGTAAGGCCCTTTTGTAGAATATCCACATCATTTGGGGATTCAATAATGGCTCCCAAGTTTGCAGTCACCTGCAAACGTTGTTAGCCAGAGTACCTTAGTGTTGGCCTGTACTTCAGTGTTTCACCTTCTGGGCTTGGTAGTTGTGAGATGTAGCTTTATATGCTGTGATAGTAATCATCTTGTTTTGGGTGCATGCAGAGTTTCTTAGGAATGTGCCTCAGAAGCATTTGAGTTTTGGGTAAGTTGCATGTGAGCACCTCTGCATATGTGGGTTTAAGTGTCTGGTCCTTTGTGGGTGTGGTGAATGGTGTGTGTGTGAGTCACTGACAAACTATTTGTTGCTTTTTGTGTTTGCATGTGAGAGTCTAACCTCCAGTGTCAATGTATAACT
The DNA here is from genome assembly GCF_019279795.1 of Protopterus annectens. Taxonomy (NCBI): domain Eukaryota; kingdom Metazoa; phylum Chordata; order Ceratodontiformes; family Protopteridae; genus Protopterus; species Protopterus annectens. The sequence goes on along the minus strand of NC_056740.1, from coordinate 233,714,378 downwards.
ACATCTGTCACATACTGTATTCTTCTGTTCAAGAATTAAGTTGTCAGTATATATAAGGCAATTGCTACATTGCTTCATGGTGCCCATGTCCAACAAGCTAGATGCAGAGACAGGAGGTACGTGCCTATCCATGGTTGCAAGTCCTAATGTGTACTTTGTAAGGGATGTAAGGGATAGGAGTGAGGCTGTTTGTTACCAGACAAGGAATGAGAGCTTACTTGGTGAAATCTACAGCTAACCTATCCAACAATGCTGCCCAGCACCCAAACCAGAAGCTCTTTGAATAGTGATAGTCCTGAGTGCTGTAATAATGTAATGTAAACTTAAATAGTCCAAACAATGCAAAAGTTGCCCTGTGAGAGGTGTGGGATTGAGGTAAGTTTTGAGGTAATTTGTATAGTTAAATTTCAACTTCTGGTGATTGCATATATACAAGGCATCACTAACCACTGCTGCATGAAGAGCAGCTTTGTGCAAATGCAAGACTTATATACAAGCAGAAAAAAGCAAGTTTTACAATACGTATACCCTAACGCCAATCAGGTAAGGACACAATAAGTCATTCCTCCAGCAATTCACAGCTCAGATAGGTGAGATTAGCCCTCTCCTGCCACAAGAATGCAGACTTTGACCCTTTTAATGTAAAATGACTGGTTTGGAGCCCAAGTGTTGGAGAACCACAAACAGGTGCTTAATACTAATTAAAAATCACTAGAAGCAATGTATATAAATACTGAACAGCAGCTCTTTACAGCAGGTAGAAAATACAGCTTTAATCTTTAAAGAAGTGCTGAAAAACAATAAATAGCCCAGAAATCATTCACTTTATAATGGAAACAAGTAACGCAAGTGCAAAATGATATTTAATTTTGTTTGTCTTGCAAAGAATGCCTTCATATGTTAGCAACATTTCTTAACTCTGATATCACCATCAAATGATGAGCAGCCTGAGCCAAGACTTGCTCAAACACGAGGCTTGCATATGAGCAGAAAATGCAAGTTTTACATGAACTATGCCCTAAGGCCAATCAGGTAAGCACACAATAAGCTTTCCACCAACAATTTCCAGCTCATGTAGGTGAAATCAGCTATCTCCTGCCATAAGAATGCATACTTTGATCATCTTAATGTAAAATGACTGGTTTGGAGCCCAAGTGTTAAGGAACCACAAACAGATGCCTAATAGTAACTAAAAATCGCTAGATACAATGTTCTTAAACACAGAATAGCAGCCCTTATAGCAGTTAGAAAATGCTGCTTTAAACTTTAAATAAGTGCAGAAAAACAATAAATAGCACAAAAATTGTTCACAGTATAATGAAACCAAGCAATCACCATCATCATCAACAACCCCCTTTTTCCTATTTTCTACATGAGGTTGGAGTGTCATGTCACTTGTCACCATCTCTCCCTATTCAATGCCACTCTCCTACCTTCTTTGACAGTCATGCTTGACTATCACAGGTCTTCTCTCTCACAATCCATCCATACCTTTGCTGGATGCTCTAATTTCCCCTTACCTTCTTCCTGTCTGTCCCAAATCATCTTCACCAGATTGCATTCAGCTTTCCTGCATATGTGCCCAAACCACTGTAAGCTGTTCTCTTTCACCTTTTCTGCAATTGGAGCTACTTTGGCTTTTGCTCTTATGTCCTCATTCCTTCGTCTGTCTCACATTGTGCATCCTAACGCCAATCTCAGGCACTTCATATCCATCACCTCTAGCTTCCTCAACTGCTCTGCCTTTAATGCTCAGGTTTCTGTACCATACAGTAGTACTGGATGCATCATTGTTTTGTATACCTTACTTTTAAGTTTCTTTGGAATTCTTCTCTCATACACTACTCCTAACATTCTGTGCCAGATGGCTGCAGCTCCTCTGATTCTAGCTTTGATCTCATTCAGACTTTCCTTCTCCTCAACCACCCCTCCCGCATACTTGAAGCTGTTAACCTGTTCCACTATTTCCCTTCTATATCAGTTCTCAGCTTCTTCTGATTTCCCCCATTTGCTGCCATTTCAACTGTTTTAACGGTACTCAGTTTCATACCATGTGCCTTCAGTTTTGCATTCCATTCCCTCTATCCTTTGCTGAAGTTCTTGCTCAGAGTCTGCCTGTAATGCCACATCTTCTACATACAGCAACATTGTTGATCTTTCTCCTCTGACCTGTTTGCTAATGTAGTCCATCCCTAGAATGAAGAGCAGTGGGCTCAGTGATTCACATCCACTCCCACTGGGAACCCTTCTGTCCACACTTAAGCCATTGGGTCCTTGTACATAGCTTGCACTAATTCTAGCAATGTTTCTGGGACTTCAAAAAACCATAGGACTGACCAAATCAGCTTTCTTGGGACCTTGTCATATGCCTTTCTCCAAGTCTAGGAATGCCCAGTTTTACTCTTTCCTTTTTTCTAGCTTCTTCTCAAGTATCTGTCTCACTGCAAATATTAGGTTGGTTGTGCTGCATCCCAATCTGAATCCAAACTGCTCATTTTCCATCTTACTTTTTACTACTCTGCATATTTATTTATCAGTCATCCTTCAGAACTTTCATGCAGGAGTTTGATTCCTCTGTACTGCCCACAGTTGTGACTGTCCCCTTTATTCTTGACCACTGGCACTAGTATGCTTATTCTCATGATATGCTTTTCTCTCCATACTGCTATGAGTACCCAGAGGAACCATTTTCCTGCATCTTCCCCAACATCTTGATCATATCTGTTGTGACCTCATCTGAGCCTGCTGCTTTCCCTGAATTTATTTTCCTTAGTGCTATTCTTACTATTTCTGTGGTGGGTTCCTCCTCTTCCCTCATCATAGGCTGTGCCTGGGATAGTACAACTTCTAGGTTTTCTTCATTCATAAGCTGCTATCTGCCTTTGATGTCCTGTGGATTGGTGAGCAGATTGTTGCTGGCATCCCTTATGAAGGTTGTCTGACTATCTTCTTCATCTTTCTGTCCTTACCTTGCAACCTGATAGAGTTTCTTTGTGCTATCCACTGAGTCACTTTTCAGAAATTCATAGAGTGCCTCTGATGCCTTGTTCTTTGTTATTGCAACTCCTCCCTTAGCCTCTTTGCTAGCCATACCTGGCTCAACTGCATATCTGTTCTGTAGCTCTTGCACATGCTAGTTTGAGGCTGTGCTATTCTTCTACTCCACCTATTTCCTTCTCTTCTTAGGGTGCTAGAGCCCTGTTTGAAGTATTGTGCTTTCTCTTCAGTCAACTTCCAAGTCTTCAGCCTGGCCTCTGTTGAACTTAGAGCTTTCTCTGACCACTGCTTGCAGCTGATTGTGGCAACCAGTGGTTTTTACTATGGGCCAATTGTTTCACTGAAGATTATTTTGTGATTTTTGATTCTACCCCAGTGCCCTTTCCTTACTAGGAGAAAGTCTACCTATGTGTTGGCCATTTATGTATGTGATCTTGTGACTGTCTCTCTTTATGAACCTTGAGTTGGCTACCAACAAGCCATTTCCACAGAGAAGTCTTAGACAGAAGTCTAGAATGGCCTCTCTCCTTCTTTATTCCAAGGCAGTATGCAGATCCTGTTCTGTCTGTCCCAGTATGTGCATTAAGGTCAACCATTATCAACTCTAATTCTTGTTGTCCTGCTTTATCTAACTTCTCACTATTACAACCTTGCTGTGGGGCATAGGCTGCAATTATGAATACGTGCTCCATAAATACACCACTTGGCACTATTCTTTCTAGCCTGTCCTCCTGAGTAGTCGATTCTGGATCCCAAGAAGAATGGCTTTGCTGCACTGCCCATAGGATGCCCAGTTTCCTCCTTACCATCATGTTATCATTGTCAGAGAACATATACCAGCAGCTTATTGACTCAGGGTTACTAGGCTTTATGGCAGGCACACACCAGCCTTCCTGGTGTAGGTCAGAATAGTCAGGTCCTGAACCTGCTGCTTATCACTGCATTTTGGCAACATGACCAAATCACATTTTGCTTTAGTGTGCAGTCTGTGATCTGTGTTATCATCTCTTGACAATAATGCACCACAGTAGATGCCCAAAGTGATTGATCTATTTGACTCTTCCCTCTATAGGGCACCATCTAAAGACTGTGCTGCTGCTCACAGCTCCATTCTTTGGTGAGTTTGAGATGGAAACACTCAGCATGTTTTTTTTAGAGGTGGGGGAGAACATGCAACCTCCCAACAGGCACTGGTCAGAAGTCAAAATCAAACTTTATGCCTTGCGCATGGGAGGTAAATACCATAACCATCATACCATATGCAAGTACAAAATGATATTTAATTTTATTTGTCTTCTCGGATGTTTGCAAAATTTCTCAAAGCCTCTGGCATTGTCGCCAAACAAACAAGCTTACCTTCCCTGTCTCAAACTTCTGTATACAGCCATTTAACATTAATTGTTTCATATTTAAATTCCAGAGTTGCAATCAGTCTAATCATACTGGTGCAAGAAGCTAAAACACGCACACAACAAATGTCCCTAAAACAAGCAAAATATGCTTCATACAAGGAAAAAAAAAACTTTCATTTTAGCCACAAATTTTTAATTCAAAGTCATATTTTTTTCTAACTGCTTTCCAGCTGCCAGAGTTTTAGTAGCAGAGGTTCAGGTAATCACTTGTGAATATGTCCCCTGATGTGAACAGTATGATTGGTTTAATGTTTATCATTTTTTCTACTGGTGCCCAAACCTTATAAAGTGTCAGTGGCACAACAGATAGTATATTCACTTTTAGTGCAGAAGGCTGTAGGTTCTATTCTCACACCAGGTAGACTGACTCCTGACACTACAGTATAAGAAGTGAGTTGCACTCTTAAATGTGCCACTCTTGAGATGCACTGTTAAACCAAGGTCCATGTGCTTCAGTTGATGGCATCTATTGAAATGAGTAGATGAAGTTTGCTGATGCCTTAGCTAAAGTTCCCATAGTAGTATACTACCTCAGGTTTCCCCTGAAAAAAGGTTACTAACCTGGTCAACAAAAGATAAATAAAACTTGCTCTACTGATGCTGTTTGCTTCTTGTTTTGTTTTGTTTCATAGCCATCATTCAAGACATAATTATATCCTTAAAACATAACATTCTGTTTATGAGAATTTACTCCTGTTTAACTGCTTAATGGAAATGTTAATTAGAACTCACAGTGAAAAAGTGCTTTCTTGCTTATAGCTGTATCCACCACTGTTGTGCTCTATAGGCCAAAGTAGGTAATTAGTAAAACTTCCTGAGTTATGGAGAATAATTATTAGCATTTGTCATTTCTCTTGTAAGCCATACAAGTTTTTAAGTTCAAGTTTGTTCTTTTTCTGTAACACTATACAGAGGAAAAACAAAATTGTTTCCAGAGAAGAAAAATATATGCCTGATGTCAAAGCTATCCACTCAGAAAATCAGGTTACTGTGCACTTAGTCAAAAACTGCTTCAAAGAAAACAGTAATATATTCCCATCCTCATATTTGTCTTCCCCTATGTATAAATATTAATTTAAATTGTCATTGTGCTTGTAACGCATAGACTGTTAATTGGTCTTTGTCAATGTGTTTTTCATTTTGGTCCAGGTCATGGTTGAAAAGGATCTTCTCACCAGCTCATTTAACTGGCTAACAATTAAAGTAATTACGTTATTACTTGAACAATTATTTCAATTACAGACACAAGTGTATTGTCAGTCATTAGAATGAATGTATTATATTCTGGGTTCTTAAGATTTTTTTTCCTGCCCCCACATTTGCATATATGAAGGGCTTCAACAAAGAGATAATCATGTTTTAAAGGTAGAATAAAGCAATGTAGTATAAGGGCTGAAAAACTACTACATGAAACACTTCACCTAACAATAAATATGTTTTAAAAAACAATTTCACTGCCTGCATATGGCTAAGCAAGCTTAGAAAAAAGACATAGACTACTATGAAAATATATATGAGTTAAGTCTATACATCATAATCAGCAGCAGAAGCAACACCCTTATTTTACCATTTCTACATGGGTTGGGGTATCATGTCAACTGTTGTCACATTGCTTGAGTCAGAGCCATTCTCCTACCTTCTTCAACAGTCATACCTGTCTACTGCATGTCTCCTCTCTCTCCCATCCCATCCATCATGTGGCTGGATATCCTTGTCTCCTCATATTTTTCTTGGTTTCTTCCAAATCTTCTTCACCAAATCACATTCTGCTTTCCTGCACATATGTCCAAACCGCCTTACTACATTATCCATGTGCTTCTCTGCAACTAAGAGTTACTTTTTTCTACTCTGACATACTCATTTTTACATGCGACCCACACTGTACATTCTACTACCCATCTGAGGCACTTCATTTCCAACAGCTCAAGCTTCCTTAGTGGTTCTATCTTCACTGCCCAGGTTTCTGTGCCATACAGAATTCTTCAATTTTTTGCCATTCTTCTTTGTGCCATCTGCTGAGTAACTTTCCAGAAGTTGGTAATTTGACAACAATTAATATTCATTCATGGAGGAACCAGAGTCTATCCCCACATTTAGTACAAGGCAGACACTAACAGTGGGCAAGGCTCTACTCTTAAAGGATGCAGAAACATGCACACATGTACACATATGCAAAAACACACTTACACACACACACACACACACACACACACACACACACACACACACACACACACACGATGAAAATAACATGTACATCTTTAGATAGTCTGGCAACTTGAAAGATCAGAAATTTATCACTTGCAAGTCTTTGGAACGTGGGACAAAACCAGGATAGCCAGAGAAAACTTATGTGGAAAACAGAAAGTAAACACAGACTTCACACAATGGTACCCCAGAGAGTAAGAAAACTGTAGAATAAATTACTGTAAGGCAACAAAGCTAAACACTACCACTTTGCACTCAGTAGTTAATATAGTTTGAATATATGACCTGTAACTCCAGATAACATTTCAATCATCATTTAAATCAAGAAAACAAATAATTGTATTTTAAGATTTAAAAATCTGTTTATTTGAACTGCTTTTACTATGTAACAGTTAACAGAAATGTTAATTTGAAGTATATTTTTTTATAGAATAGATTGTATTTAAGGTAGAAAGGAAGGAAGACTGTGTTTAATTATGTACTTCTCATTAAGTGGTTTATTTTCTTATTGGTCAATACAAAGACATCACATGTATAAGGTGACTATTCAAATGGGTTTAATGTTCATTGGCGGTTTTCTGATGAAGTTCTGGTCATTAATGGAACAAAAGTGCTTAAATACTTTTGCGTGCCTTAAGTTTCCCGTTTTTCTTTCATCGTTTTTTTTTTCAGCTGGTGTTGTGCTTTTATGTGTGACAGCACAGGAGTTTGTGGTTACTAAGGCACTCGTTTGGAATTACAACAAAAGTTGGATTTATACTTGGTGTGGAATGGACTGTTAAGAAATTGTTGGAGAGCTATGGCAATGGAAAGAAACGAAAATGTAGACCTTACCATTCATCCTATACTGGAAGGAATAGCATGTCTAACTAGGAACTTGGCTGACATCATCAGTAAGGCACAAACAGTGCTCAAACAACTGAAAGGCAGTTTCGGAACCCTCCAAGAATTTGGAAATAGGTCCGATGTGTTATGCTCTTCATCTGATGAAGGGACATTAGTAGCAGAAGAGACAGTTTCAGCCAAGCAGTCAGTCACAGGATTTTTAAATGAGGAGGATATCAACCCGTTTGCAGAAGTCACCTCATCCTGGCAGCCCACTAGGTATGTTTTTAACAAAAATCATAACATACCAGATTTTGAAAGTTTTTTTTGATTTAGAAAGAAAGATTCTCAAGGACAAAAGTCTAATTTTAGAGATCACTATCTGAGTAAATGTTGTGAGTTAAAAGTGGTGTCGCTGAGTATATGCATTTCTGAACAGGGTGACTACCAACGAAAACATCTTTGAAAAAATTCAGGAAACATACAATAATGCTGGCCTAAATGTTTTGAAAGTACTTATTAATTGGAATGCTGACAAAATTAAAGTTTTAAAGGAGAAAATCAATGCATTGGATGTACACTTATGTCAGCATCCCAGTTTTCAGGCATTTCAGTATTTGTATTACAATTTAAAAGAAAAGGCTGAGAGACATATTACTAATATAATCAATAAGAAAAAGAGAAAATTAGCAAGAGACATTAAAGCTTATCAACAAGGGCAGGCTTTCCTGCTCAAAAGAAAAGGTAACTTTAAAGGAGAGACTGGTAACAACAAAAAGAAAGATGGGGTTAAAAATCTTGACAGGTTGGATTCTTTCACTGCTACAGGGGTTGTGGAAGTAAACACTGGTGGAAATGATGTGCAGTATAGAGGGACTTTAATCAGTGAATCTAGTGACTCAAATGAAACAGCTCCATCTTCCCTTTTTCTTCATAAATTACAGATCCTGTCTGTTTACCTCTAAATCAAGAGGCATTGGCTGTAACAACAAAGAAAAAAGGCAAGAGTAGAGGTCGTTGAAAGAGACTTGCCATATTTTTAATTTAAGTGAAAAAAAGAAATTCTAAAGATGAACTGGACATATTGGCAAAGGGTTTTTCTTTCCTTCCAATAAATAGAGCTTTAATTGTAAATACTTTACTGGATTTTAAGTTATTTGTTAGGAAATTAAATTTGAAATATGTTTTACATGATGTTAAGTTAAACAACAATATTTTTAAGAAATACAGTACATTCAACCCTACATTAGTTAACACACTAAGTACTTTTGCTTCAGCTTGTGAAACTGAGTTGTATAACTTATTTTACAAGTTTCAATATAAAAAAATTAAATAAGAAGTTTTATAACTTAGACAAACAATAATTTGAGGCACTTAGGCAGTTGGGCAGTTATACAGATTTAAGATATATGAGAGCAGACAAGGGGCATGGTATAGTTATTATGGAAGTTACTAAATATAACAAGGCTATTGAAGAGCTGCTTTCTGATGAAAAAAAAGGTTATAACAAAGTTTCCAAAGAATTTGTTAGGAAATGTTATAAAGAAATTGATTTATGCTTATTAGACATGTTGCATAAGGGGTATATTACCCTTGGTTTGTTTGTGTTTCTTACAGTTGAACAGCCACAATTAGGGGTTCTTCTTGGGATTCCCAAACTACATAAAAAAATCAGTACACCCCCCCTTAGACCAATTGTGTCTGCTCCTTACAATAAAACTGTTAAAATATCTACATACTTAGACAAGATTTTAAACCCCATTGTTTAAGCTAGTCATTTTTATTTGAAAGATTCATGGTTGTTTTAAGACCAACTTAAGAATTATACATTTTCAGGTAAAGAAATTATGTTGTGAACTATTGATGTTTGTTCCCTATCTACCTCTATTGGGCAGGAGGAAGGCTTAGCGTTTGTTAGGCTTTATTTAAGCACATATTGTAAACAGCTGAAACAAGATGTTACCATAACATGCCAATTATTAGAATTAGTTTTAAAAGATCATTTTTTTATGTTTAATAACAATATTTTCCAGAAACAAGTAAAGTTGCAATGGGAGCTAAAGTAGCTCCAGTGTTTGCTAATTTAGTTCTATGTTGGTGGGAGGAGGAACATATAAGGAAGATCCCCAATTATAAATTTGTTAAATTCTATAGAAGGTATATAGATGATTTATTTTTCATCAGGGCAGGTGACAAATTTTCATTTAATGAAGTTATTGAACAGATCAATAGTAGTGTGGCATGGTTGAAGTTTGCCGTAAGTAATACGGGAACTTCTTTTCATTTTTAGACGTAGAAATTACTATGGAAGTTTGTGATAAGAAGTTTTCTAGTAATATTTTTAGAAAGGATATGTTTATCAACAACTACCTTCACTATGATAGCTTTCATCCACCATTTATGAAGCTCAATGTATTTAGAGGGCAAATTATTAGGTTAAATTGGCATATTAGTGATGATGAAGTTTTTCTTAAGGAAGTGAATGTAGTAATAAATCTGTTCCAAGAGAGATGATATACTTTAGGCAAGCTTTCTGTAATTTCTAATAATTTAGTGGAAATAAGATACAAGAAGATTTTCCCGATTTGACAAGCAGGGTTTTGTTCTAAAAATTCAAGTTTGGTAGAAGAAAGTGATAGTAATAACAAGTTCACTTGTCCCTTCCCTATACCTTTAAGTGTAGAAGGAACAAACATTTGTCATATTATTAGCAGCAATTGGAAAATATTAATTGGAAATCAGGAATTAGTTAAAATTATTGGAAACAGACCTAAATTTATTTATAAAAAACTTAAAATTTGAAGCAACTATTAGAAAATTCTTTAGTTTAACAAAATTTTTGGAAGAAAATAAGAAATTAGGCACATTCCCTTGTCATAATTGTTCATAATGTAGGTTTATTTTAACAGTAGATAGTTTTTATTTTGAACACAATCATTATTTATTTATTGCTAAAGATATATTCACATGTCAGAGTGAAGGCTTGGTTTATGCTGCAGTGTGTTCCATTTGTAATAATTTTTATATAGGCAAAGTTATACACAAATTAACAAAAAGGAATAAAGAACATGTTTTGGCCATCAAGAAAAAAGGACAACAGAAATACATTAGCTTGACATTCATGGACATGTGTGAATTTTAGGAAATTTCAATTTATGGTAATGGAAAAACAAGCAGAAGTTTGTAGAGTCTTTTAATTCTTATCTGGAGTTCTAAGAACTCATGTGGCAGATTTTTCTAAGAGCTGATTTTATTCCTGGGATTAATGAGAACATTTCAGTAAAAAGCTATTTAACATTTAAGAACATTTAGATAGAACATTTATACATGTAATATTTTTTATTTATAGAATAGATTGTATTTAAGATAGAAAGGAAGGAAGAATGTGTTTAATTATGTACTTCTAATTAAGTGGTTTATTTTCTTATTGGTCAATTCAAAGACATCACATGTATAAGGTGATTATTTAAATGGGTTTAATGTTCATTGATGGTTTCCTGATGAAGTTCTGGTCATTAAAGGAACAAAAGCACTTAAATATTTTTATGTGCCTTATGTTTCCCGTTTTTCTTTTTCAAAACTGTAGAACAAATTACTGTAGGGAAACAAAGCTAAACACAACTACTTTGCACTCAGTAGTTAACATAGTTTGTATATATGACCTGAAAATCCAGATAACATTTCAAGCAATCATCATTTAAATCAAGAAAACAAATAATTATATTCTTAAGATTTAAAAATCTGCTTATTTGAACTGCCTTTACTATGTAACACTAAAGAGAAATGTTAATTTGAACTGTGGTTCTCACACACATTGGAGTGCATTGATGGTTGCAATCCATTCAATATTACAGTCTAATCATCTTCCAACAGCACTACTAGCAATACTTCTTAGATATCCCCTTTATCTTAAACACATATAAAAATAATAATTTTATAAATAATTATGACAGTTACAGACATCAAATATCTGATAACCTTCCCTACCTGCTGATCTCTATGACATTTTTACTTAACAATTTTTTATGCAAGCTTATTGTACTTTACAAGTTATCATGATGAAGTCACAAAATATATTTGAAAGAACTTCCGTCATCCATTTGTACTATTAAGCTTCTTATACATCACAGACATATGATGCATTGCAGCCAATATGCCCAACTCTCAATTCAAATACTTGGAGTATAAATTTACAAATCATATACATAGAGAAGCCATTTAAGCATAGCCAACAACTTATATGCCTGCCCCTTGTCTAACAAACTAGTAGATACTCATCAGAACAAAGCTAATCTATAAGGTACTGACGCCTTCTGTAAATGGGTCAAATGATAGGCAACCAAACTTTACTTGTCAACATTAAAATTAATCGGTACTTACGTATTATCGCAACCAGATTTTCTCGGTTGCAGTAATACGCTTGTTGGCCCAAAAAACGGACTGTGGGAGTAAGGGTAAGGTACAATGTGATGGTTTCTGTTGGGAATAACCTTGTTTGTCCCAAATTCGTAACCTAAATGTAAGCGGAAATGTGAATCTTGCTTTGCGTACAACCTTTGTCATATCTGCTTGCTCTTCAGGTCCTGCATGGTAATGCTTCACATTCTGCCAGCTAAGAAGGCCGCACTCATTTTAATAATCTTTAGCACATTGTGATTATTTTTACAGTCCATGCAAAGGAAACCATTAGTTTGGATGGTAGAGGTAAGAAACTGAGACCTCCTGTCCATGTGTACATAAATATATTGCATACATAGCTGTACACTTTCAGATTAGTCATAACAGAAAGTGTAGTGTAAGAGAAGGCAAAAGTTGCTATGCTGTTTTTCAAAAATGGTTATCAAGGCAACAAGGTTTTGTTTATTTGTAGTGGGGAACATGTGCCCAGTTCATTTGTGTTAGCATGCATTTTGTCAAGGATTTGAAGTACTGAAGAGTTTACACTCCCCTTCTTAGGTTAGCAGATATCGCTTTTCCTGCCATGCAAAAAGGAAGGTTCAGCGGGCAGACTTGCAATAACCTACATGCTGGCAGTCAAGTGCATAAACAACCACAGTATGTTTTTTTTTTTACTTTTCAGTGACAACACTCCCAAAAACAACCAGAACTGTTACAGAAAACACAGTATTTAACATTTTGAAAACATTAACACACATATTGCCTGATTGTTAACCAGCCAGTATTCCCATCAAAATTCTGGTTGCAATAATATGTAAGTACCAATTAATCCATAAAGATAACATTGACCAAAACCCAGGACCCCACATAATACCCCTAATATTACTTAGCAAATACCTATTGTATACACAAAAAGGACATCATCCATCCCAACAATTCCATAAACCAAAATCAGCAGAAGCAACATTGTCTGTAAAATGATATACTTTATTGGAATTCTATCAGTAGAATTCTTCTTATTCTCCTTTTGTTTTTTCCCATGTCTTTATAATTGTGTGTATAGAATGCCATCTGCAGAGAGCTATATGTAGAATTCCATTTGCTGAATTATATCTGAAGAACTGTATCCTTGGTGCTTTCTGTGTAGAATCCTATCTGTATGTTTATTTGATTAGAATTCCATGTGTAGAATATTGTTCTGAGAATTCTATAGGTGGTATTATGTGTTTAGAGTTCTATTTGTAGAAATCTACTTTTAGAATTCCTTGTTTCATTATAATTATTATTATTTCTACATTTCTGGGTTTAGCTTTCTACCGGATGAAATGTTATCTATTGAATTCTGTATGTAAAATTCTGTTACTATTGGTATGTTTAAAATTCTATCGGTGCAGTTCAATCTGTAGAACTGTATAGGCCAGAGTACAAAAGAAAGTTGCAAACAGTGCAGTGAGCCAAAGGAAGGCACTCATCAGTGGTGAGCCTAATCCCATAATAGACAGTAAAGCAAGAGCAAGTTCTAATCTATTCTGAGTAGGATAACTGCAGACTCTGTGCATGCCCACCATATTCCAAAACACAATGCGTGCACCTAATGACAATAAAATCTGACAGACTAGTGTTCCAACAATTTTATGAAAGCATTTGGTGGAGGCCATTTGTGATTAGCTTTTCCTATGATTTTCTAAGCAATCCTGTTGAGTCTAAGAAATAACTAAAAAATGCAAGCTTCTTTTAATACATAAGATACATCTAGGGTACTACAAGCCATAAGAGAGGACAGTCTGCCAATGCATCCTAGAAGGCAGCCACCAAGGTGCTGAGCTAATCTACAGTTAATCCAGCTCTCTGACCAGAAAGTCCTTGATAAATGCAAGTTAGATAGAGAGCTGGTGCAGGCTGTACAGGATGTGTGGATGCAACATGCATGCATGTAGTCTGTGGGTAACTCAGTACCGGTATAAACAAAAGTATGTCTGAATCTGGGTATACTGGCCTCTGGAACATTTCAGCAGCATATGGCATTTCCATAGGAATGCCCCAGACAGTTGCCAGTTGCATTCTAGGATAGTTTCTGGAAGTAATGTGCAGGAAAGTGGATGAATATATCTACTTCCCAACAACAACCCTGGAGTGCAGAACTGGCATGCAGGAGTTTTATATCATTACCTACCTCCCCCATGTCCTTAGTGCAATTTTATGCACCCATGTTCTAATCAAAACACCAGTGGTACCTGATGCTGAATAGTACATCAGTAGAAAAGGGAGGCCATTGCTCAGTTATCAGGTTGTGTGCTCTTCAGATGGCCTCATTACCAGTATCATGGCAACATGCCCTGGTAGTGTGCATAACACAGCAGTTTGTAGGGAAAGTGATCTGAGTACTGCTTTTCAGCATGGTGAACTTCCAGAAAGGCTCCTACTCAATAAGTACAGGATCACTGCATAATGTAAGAATTATCTATACATGTCAACTGTAAGCATGAAGACTAAATATGTGTTTTAATCCTCCTACAAACAGGTGACTGCAGTTATACATTGCAACTTTGGCTTATGGTGCCAGACAGCGTCTGAGAGCCTCATCAATGTCAGCTGAGGATGCATACACAGAGCACATAGTCAGACACTGAACACCACCGAGTGTGTTTTCCGTGCTGAAAGAAAGATTTAGAGGTATGGACACATTTGAGTGTGCACTCCAATACATACCAGAAAAGTCATCTGAGACAGTCAAAGTGAGTGCCGTGCTGTATAACATGCTAATGTCAAAACACGGCGGCCTGCCATTTGCAGCTGTTGGTGACCTTCCCCAAGAGCCTCAGATTTCTGACATGGAGCTATAGAGCTGTCACAGGATGATCAGCAGGAAACAAGAGTGAGAAGAAATAGCCTTGGTTGATGGATCTGGCTCCAATCTTTGATCCATGACAAGCCATACATACAGAGGAACACAGGCAAAACAATGTGCACACAGTGTTACCCAACTGATAGAAGCTCAGAACACAACTAATAAAACATGCCATTAGATGTCCAAATTGAACATCATACATGCCATAACCATAATATTCACCTACAAATCCTTACACACACACACACACACACACACACACACACACACACACACACACACACACACACACACACACACACTTTATGCAAGGTACATCACCAATGATGGCCACACTGGCATATGCGTGGCATGCCTGAGGTGTGCAAAACAGAAGGTGTTGTTGTCCAGGAAGGATATCATCACACATAAAATTAGCATGTGAAGGTAGCAGTACAATTTTCATTACCACACTAAATAAAGGATTGTGCATTGTTTGGGAATGTACCATAACCAAAATAATCTAATTGTAGGGGTGGTACAATAACCCTGAGATGCACCACACATGTCATAGTGATGTGTAATAGTGTTGCACACCACACTATGCAGCATACAGTAGAAGCAGAAATACTGACAACATGCTAAGGACAGGCCAAAAACCAACATACCTGACATGTCACAAACAAGCATTATGGGACATACTTGATATAGAATATCACACATAAGGCAACACTAAAATGCACAGGTATGTGCAATAACATGAGTCAGTCAGATGAAGACATATATTAAATTCTGCAGAGCATCAATGACAGGCAATACATATCAGCCATGGACCATGCATCATTGTATGGGATACAGCAACATAGGCATGTATGTATGATAAAGCAGGTAATTATAAAAAGGCACACATGGGAAATACACATCAGCAAGAGGATAACAATGGGGAACATGTTAAAAGAGGTACATTTTTGCTGAAGGAGAGACATGTGCAGTACCAGACTAAAAGGCCACAAGTATCTCTGGCATGCATTGTGACACCCATGCACTGGCCCAGCAATCAAGGAGCCTCAATCCTCACCACTAACACCAGTGAGGGGCATCCATATAGGGAAAGGATAATAAATACACACACAGTAAAGTACAATTTCCCTTAAGAGCACACAGAGATCACAGTCAGTCTGGGACTGGTTTCTCCCTTTCTCTCCAGGTCCCTAATAAGACTTCCCACTGGCACAGATATAGGGTACAGATCTCAGCCTAGTGGGCAAGCAAAAACTTCCAGCACCTTCTCTGTCCAGCCAGTGCTTTGTGTCCCTGCCCAAGTAGCTGACACACACACACACACACTTTGAGATAAGAGTTTATACAACCACACAGGCACTTCTGGGTAAGGCTGGTACAGGTTCTCCAGCTGTGCCCCTTTTACACAGACTATATAGTAGAAATCAATGCCACCACCCAGCTAATATTTATCAGCCACTCAAAGGCCCTTATGAAAGAGTGTCCAATTAAACTATGCAATATTATTATCCAAATGGTAAGTGCAACCAAACAGT
Organism: Protopterus annectens; assembly: GCF_019279795.1. Classification (NCBI taxonomy): domain Eukaryota; kingdom Metazoa; phylum Chordata; order Ceratodontiformes; family Protopteridae; genus Protopterus; species Protopterus annectens. The sequence continues at coordinate 233,698,155 of NC_056740.1, read as the reverse complement.
CAAGACTTATTTGGAGTGACTTGGTACAGTATCACTGTATACATGCAATGTACTCTTAAAGCTTAAATTATCTCTACACAAAACAGCCACGGTTGAAATTTTAAAAATATTTAATAGTAAATAAAAAAACACAAAACAATACTTCTTACTACATAGTGCTAGTCAAGAGTTCAAAGATCACAAAGAAATACTTAAAATAATACAGTAGAAAAGTTCTGACATCACAGAAAAACAAACTAGTCTAATCTTCCTTTTTCCTAGCTATATCTAAGTGAAAACACAGTTCTAAAATCCTAGTTACATATAGACACAGGCAGAGTGGTGAGTTGGATGTTTTCAAGACAAATGCTCCAATGCTCTCATTCTTTCTGTCCTTAAATTGATAACATAGTACCACTGATTCATTTCAGATTACATCATTTCTTTCTGGTTCCCAAGTTAACAGACTCTCAGAGGTTAATAGCCCTTTTGATCTTGCAGCTGGTCAGGAACCAGAGCAATAAAAGAAATTATAGATGCAAATTCTAGCCATTACATCTGGCCTCAAAACAATAGGCAGAATGCTTTTATCTAGACATCTCAGCTCTGAGTTTTGACATCAAAGAATTGACTTATCAGCTTTCTTACAGCAGAGTGCACTGTTATTACATTTTTTCAGTTCCACATTTAACACCGTTTTTTTCCCATTTAAGAGAACAAGCCTGCAGCTTATATTAATATTTACAAATGACAGAATTACCTACAAAATTCTATCTGTCTAGGCTGGCAGCCTTTACCTATCTTCACATGTATAATGAGGTATAACTGTGCATACAGGTATGATGGACAACAATGAAATGTGTAACTTATCAATAAATGTTGGACAAATAAGGTAATATGCTGATGATTGTGAGAAATGTTCACTATATGTCAACTATCAAGAGCTGCAAAATTGTAAGCAGGGTCATTGTCACATATAACAGAGCAGTTGTCAGTATTTTAAGTAAAATATAACAATGACAATGACAAATATGTACAATATAACACAACATGAAACCAGTCACTTAAGTTATGTAAATGATCAGAAAAAGCCTGTGGCATCAGACATTTCAGAAACCACTTAAAGATGTAGACAGTGGTCAGCACAGCAGTCATCATTGCCAAGGGGTTAGAATGGCTGAACAAGATGCCCACTGGATAAACTGCCAATGTTTCCCTAATGCAGTCTAGGGTGCCCATGCTGACAACTCACAAAACAGTCTTGGCTCTCCCTGCCATGTCCGGAAACACTCAGCCCAAACTGCTATATCAAGGAGCTGGTTTTTATGACACTAACAGGTTGAGACATGGGGTGAGTACTGTGATGTGTCCGCCTGGACATGACTGCTGGGTTCTGAAAACATCGGCAAGCAGCATATGTGCATGCATGTTGTAATACAGACAATGACCTTTATGTAAAACATGTATCTGGTGTGCTACATTTTCGATAACATGGACAACTGTGCACAGGTTAGTGCCATGATGTTATTGTGAATGTTCATGCACCTGCAACAGTAAATGTACACCCTCTGATATGCATTCACACACATCAGCTATACTCCCATATGTAGTCTGATGGACCCTATTCTGTCCATTGTGGGGAAGAGTCACCATCACTACCAGAAGCAACATAGGACATCAGGTTATGGTCGTCATCATGTCCAATAGCTCATGATCCTACATTATCAAAATGGCCAGCCATACTATTCCACCAAGGCCATACCATGAAACACCTGACTGTCCTCTTCTGTGATGGACAGTGAACCTAATGCAGTGCCCCATATGCCATTGGCCATACTATCAGGTTTTGGCACATCATATCCCACCTCAGGATCAGTGGACAGGCTACTGGAGGAGGCGGGAAATAAACATGCTGCAAATAAGGATAGATGAGACATGATGTATATGTGTACAGAAGTCAAGTGATGCAGGATATGATTGACATCATTGAAGAAGTATTTAAGTACACTTACTAATCATGTTGACACAGACTTACTAGTTCAGCATGGCTGTCTGTGGTGCAATGGCCCTGTAGAGCAGAGAAAAAACCTGTAAGTCACATATCAAACAAATATGATGAACACTGTTAAAACAAGCATAAATGATAACATACCCGACTTGTCCTCCTGTGACTCTACTGCCAGTGGTGAGGGTTGAAATTTCACTGTTATGTAAAAACAGACATGTAGACAACAGTTCAGTAGTAAGCACTTAAACAGCATCATGTAACATTGAAAATGATGTATAACACACAGTAAATAAGATATAGATATACTGGATGGCTGATGGTGTTTTCCAGACTACAATTGCCTTATGCAGGTGAACAAGACCACATTAGTCATCACAGTTGTACTTAACAATGTTGAAGTACAGCAACTATATAGTCTGGCATAACGAGGAACCTATACATTAAAGTATAACACAAACAACAGCTGAGTATACACCTCAGTTATAATAGCAGGCAGAGGCAGGCAAAGGCTAGTAGTCACCCTGCCTACAGAGCCACTTATCTAATGAGTAACACTGGTGGCCTGATACTGATGGGCCATGCAAGTGAATAAGACCACACTAATCATAAAAGTCACAGCTATACTCAACTATATTGCATTATGGCAACAAGAAAGACTGCCTTTACTTACTTTGTTGACTGGTTTACCCAATTTAACATCTGAGAAGGAAACAAATAATCGGCCAGATTTCCTGAAACCTTTGGTTCTATGGAGGTAAAAACACAATTTTCTGTAAACATCTAATAAACGTAACAAGTATTCACCTTTGTTCTCAAATTTTGGAAAAAATACTGGTAAACTGATGAACTGATTGATATTTGTCTCTGATACTACATTTGGTAGAAAAGATGGATTAGTACAGAGAGATACTCTATCTTTGTGAAAAAAATAAATATGGTGATTTGCAAGATAAGATCTGAATTTCTGAAATTCTTCTTGTAGAAGTTATAGCTACCAAGAAACAGTATTCCAGGAGAGGAATTTGAGGTCATACTTGGATGCTCGTTCAAAAGGGGAGTGTAATGGCCTGCAGCACTAAATTTAGGCCCCAAGGGGGAGTAAGGTTTTTCTAAGGGGACTTTAAAAGGAGAGTTCCTCTCAGAAATGCTTTGCAGAGTTTATGTGAAAACTGAAGAACCTTAAAAACCAATGTGAAAATTGGATATTGCTTCCAACTGGATCCTGATAGTCAAATAAGACAACCATTCATTGAAATGTTGGACTAGGAAATCAGGCATATCATGAATCAGAGCAGAGAAGGGATCAATGTTTTTTGTATGCCCAGTGAACAATTTTTTTTCCATTTACTGGAATATAGTTTATGCATAGATGGTTTATGAGAAGACAGGAGTATGTGTTGGACTGGAGGGAATAGCATAGAATTCTGGCTATTAATGGAATTGTAGATGCCAAGCTGTCAGCCTGACACTGGGTATGTCTGGGTGAATCTCTCATGTCTGGGTGAATCATTCCCATCAGGAGAGTCAGGAGGTATGGAGTTGGATCCAGAATCCACAGTTGATGAAGTAACTGAGGCCAAAGGAAGGAGAACCAAATCTGTTGAGGCCAATATGGTGCAATGAAAATTACTTTGCTCTTCAACCTGGCCACTTTCTGAATACATTTCAGGATTAATGGAGTCTTGGGAAATACATAAAGGAAACCTGGGACTCAATTATGAAGAAGAGCATCCCTAGGTGACTCCCCACTTGGGGGATCAAGGTGAAGTAGTTGTTGCACTTGTTTAGCAGAGAGGTGAAAAGATCACAGCAAGGCTGACTCCATCGACAGAATATCCTTTCCATCACATTCTGATCGAGGGACCATTCATGGGGTAGAAGAATGCACCTGCTCAGCTTGTCTGCTGTCACATTGGACTTCCCCGAAATATGCATTGCAATGAGAAAGCAGTTGGAAGGGATCACATACTGCCACACTCTCAGAGCTTCTCAACACAAGGGGGTAGGATCTGGTTCCTCCTTGTTTGTTGACATGTTGTCTGACTGAATTGCAATTGTACTTAAGGGAAAAGCATCTTGGAAAGCCTGCAATACTAAGAACACTGCTCTCATCTCTAGGATGTTGACATGCAAGTTGGCCTCTGTGGGGGACCAAGTGCCTTGGATGTTTTGCCCAGAAAATGCCCCCCATCCTAGCTGAGAAGTGTGCATGGTCATTGTGGCCTTGGGCTGGGGAAGAACAAATGGATGACCTTGCATTAACTGATCCGACTGAATCCACCATTTAAGATTTTTTGTGCAAATATCTGTGATCTTTATTTGAGTCGTTATTGGTTGTAGAAAGATAGACCATTGTGCCAATAACAGCCATTGCAGGATTCTCATATGGTATCTGGTTAGTGGGACTAGTGTTATTGCTGCTGCCATTGATCCTAAGGTCTGAAGAACCAGTCGATCAGAGATTTTGTAGCTGCTGATTATTCTTGTGACTTGCGACTTGATTGTTTCCACTCTTGTCAGGGGGATTGAAGCCATTGTTTCTTTTGTGTTGAGAATTGTTCTTATAAAGTTTAAACTTTGAGTGGGTTCTAGATAGGATTCCTCGAAGTTTACAGTTATCCGTAGATGCAATCACATCTGGAGAATGTTGTCTCTTGCCTTCAATAGCAGATACCTGGTCAGGGTGGAAATGACTCCATAATACTCAAAAAACAGACCACAACTTCTTCAGAATACACCACGAAGAACATTCAGAGAAAGGAACACAGAAGTGGCTTAATCCATCTTTATTCAGTCCTGGTACCTCAGCAGTTTGCCTTCAATGGCACACACTTAGACATTTTGAATGTTCTTTTTATATATATGCATCAATCAATCAATTAAGCAATTAATCATTTCAAACATTTTAAACATTTTTAACCCCCTCAACACTGAACATTTCTATACAAAAACTTCAAATATAATGTTATTTTACATTGTTTTCCATTTTTAAGAATCAGTTAATTCATTTTTGACATAATTATTATACATAATTACAAAATATAAATATGAAATAAATACTTTATGATATTCAAAATTACAACTTCATCAATTTTCTAAATTCATTCCATTTGGAAATAAAGTATGATACCCTATAATCATTCTCTGTTCAAGTTTATTCAAAGCAGTTTTAAAATTCCCTATACACAAATGGGGTCTAGCAAGTACACTAAATCTGAAACTGTCATTTTTACCATTATGTATGTTACAAAAGTGAGTAGCCACCGGACTCTCCAGATTGCCCCTTCTTATATCACCCAAGTGTTCCAGAATGCAAATCTTAATCTTCCTAGTGGTCTGACCAATATACCACACAGGTGGGACACAATCACATCCCAAAATATATACTACACCAGATGACCTACAATCAAATCTCTCAAAAGCAACATATTTCTTTCCATTTATTTTAGTTCCATGCATATTCTTAACTTTATTACAAACTGAGCAACAGCCACAACTATACATCCCAACATTACTATCTACCATAGGTTCCAATTTTCTATTTAAGATTTCCTTTAAGTTGGAATACCTTTTATAAGAAAAAGTGATGTGCTTTGGAAAAAGATGACCTATTATTGGATCTTCACATACCACATGCCACAAACCTCTAATGATTCTCTCCATTGTGATGGAAAAACTGGAATACCTAGACACGAAAAATATTTTATTCAAGTCTGAGATGGTTTCAGGATGGTATTTGTTCTCATATCTACACATCCTTAATTTCTGATCTTTACACAACTTCCATTTTATAGCTAGAAGTTGATCATGATCATAACCACGAGATAACAATCTGTCCAGAATTCCATCACAAACTTCCTCCCAAAGTTTTTTGTCTGAGGTATTTCTCAAATTCCTTTTAAATTCCCCTTCTGGAAATGAGCCAGTTGTCTAGATACGGAAACACCTGGAATCCAGGCAGTCTCAAGTGAGCTGCCATTACTGCCATGCGCTTGGTAAACACCCTGGGGGCTGTGGTGAGAACAAAGGGCATTACTCTGAACTGATAATGACTGGCTCCCAGCCAGAAGTATAAGTACCTTCTGGATCATTTGTTCATTTTTCTGTGATAATACGCATCCTGAAGGTCTGTCGAGCACATCCAGTAATCCTTTTCAAGAAACAGAAGAATGGACTGAACCATGACCATCCGGAATTTGTTTTGTCAAACAGATTTGTTCAAGTTGGTGAGATCTAAGATTGATCTCTAGTCCCCTGTTTTCTTTGACACTAAACATAATCTTGAGTAAGTTCCAGATCCTCTCTGGTCTGGTGGGACCTCTTGGATGACTCATTTTTCTAGCAGCTTTTATAGGTTCATAGGTTCATAGATAGGTACTAGGCTATTGGCCCTAGGGCCCATACAAGCCTAGCCAAAAAATGTACCCTGGCTTTCGTCACCCAAGAAAATTATTTTCCTGTGCCCCTGTCGAGCAGAGCGACAGAAGTGATCCCCAGGGTGAACTTCCCATTTCCCATCCAGTCATCAAGATTTTTCTTGAAGAGTGCTAATGAGGAGCTCTGTTTGACATAGATAGGTAGTCTGTTCCAGAGTATGGGAAGTCTCTGGGGCAGGAATCTATCCCTCCAGCATGTTCTGTTTATTGTGGTGACAAGGTTAAGGTCCCTAGAGCGTGTAGCTCAGAGGGATTGGGATTTCTTTAAGTGGAGCATGTCCAACAGCTCTGGGTTTGACATAGCTTTCTATGTTAGGCAGAGATCGCCCCTGAGTAGGCGATATGCGATGGAGTAAAGCTGTAGCTTTTTGAGATGGTCTGCATAGGGCATCTGTTTGAGGCCAGTAATCCTCTTTCTGAGGTATTTCTGTGGTCTTTCCAGTTGTTGTAGATGTCTTGTGAGGTACATACCAAAAGGGGCATTGTACTCTATAATGGGTCTAACGAGTGATGATTAGAGGGGAACAATGACCTCTTTTTTTCTGGATGAGAATCCTTTTGTGATGAGATGAGCCACGTAAAAGGATTTCCTGACCACTGTGGCAATGTGATTATCAAAGGAGAGACTACTGTCCACCTGTGTCCTAAGGTCTCTTATCACATTTTCGGCATTAAGTAGACTACCAGCTATGTGGTAGTTCATGGGTACAGAGTACCTGAATAGCTGCTTGTTCCCTCTGACTAGGTGGGACATCAGGTATTTTTCTGCATCAGGGAGGAGGAAGGGAAAAGGATATGATATAACCTCTAGATATGATCCTCTGCATTTATGTATCTGAAGTTATTTCCATCCAGGCTTTCCGGTGCAGGGATAATCAACCCCTGATTGCCTCCAGAGAAGAGCAATTAGGCCTCCATTCAGGGTTGCTGGAAGGCTCTACCAAAGAAAGAATCTCTGGAACCTTGGTTCTGTGGGTCTCCACTGCCACATGGGTGGCGTCTACCATTGGAGTCCCCCTCTCTCCCCCAGGGGAACTACCTCCATGTGTGTCTTGAAAAGACCATTGGTATTTTCTCAACCACATTTTTCCACTGCTTCACTGATTCCTGGAAAAGGATCTCTGTGGAGTGGAGAAATGTACGCCCACTGCAGATAGGGTCTTTCTATCTTTCTGACACCTGGATAATGGGTCTTTTACCTTAGGGCTGAATAAGGACGTGCCATCAAACAGAACATTGACTAGTGCAGTCTTGGAATTCTCCACAAAGTCACACAAGTGCATCCAGGCATGTCTCCAGTGATGCCTCACCACTGACAATAGTAATCAAGGAGCCTCAGTCCTCACCACTATCACCAGTGGGGGACATACACTGGGAGCATGACAAGTACACACACAGTATTTCCAGATATAGCCCTCTGCATCAAGTCCAATTTCCCTTAAGAGCACACAAAGACCACAGTAAGTCTGGGGCTTGTTTCTCCCTCATTCTCCAGATCCCCAAGTAAGACTCCCTACTGGCACAACTATAGGGTTGAGATGTCAGCTAAGTGGCCAAGCCAAGACCTCCAGCCCCCTCTCTGTACAATCAGTGCTTCATGTCCCTGCCCAAGTAGCTGACACACACACACACACACACACACACACACACACACACACACACACACACACACACACACACACACACACACACACACACACTTTGAGGTTTGATTTATGCACACACACACACACACACACACACACACACACACACACACACACACACCTGGGAAAGGCTGGCACAGCTTTACTAGCTATGTCCCCTTCTGCCCAGACGTCCTTATCAGCTACTTTAAGGCCGTTAACAAAGGGTGTCTAATCTTACTGTGTAATGTTACTATCAATACAAATGGTAGTTTGACCAAGAGCAAGGCTATTAGGAGTGGCCTACATGGTGTCACCAAATAAATATGCAAGTACTCTCACAGCTTAATTATGTCTATACAGACCAGCCACAATGAAAGGTTTAGATATATTTAATAATAAATAATAAAAGAACAAGAAAATTCTTAGTATATAATCACAGTAACATCAGAGTTCAAAATCACGGGAAATATTTAAAACAACATTGCAGAACAGTGTCGAATAAAGAAAAAAAAACATCTAAACTATGCTTCACTATATTCCTGACTGAATCTAAGAGAATTATACTGTTCCCTAGACTTACTTACTCTTAATAAGGCAGATGTGTGGTGAATGCATCTTGTCAGGTCAAAGACAAAATACAGAATACTCAGTCTCTCTCAGAGAGCTCTTAAATTAATAACCCAAATATTACTCCTGGGATAGCTTGCAGGATGATATCACTTCTTGTCATCTGACTCTATCCCAGGTAAAAAAACAACCATTGATACAGTTAGTATTATTTAGCATCTACCTGTGAAAATACATACACAAGGGCTTTTCCTCGAATCTTGGTACTTGCTGGAAGTCATAGAATAAAACACTTTCATGACAATGCAGAGAACCTCTAGTTCTAGACATTGTGTCTATTACTGCACTGAAACTGAAAGATAACATCGTTTTATTAGATGGTTATAAAGTAATTTAAATTTTCAACTATTTTTCTGAAATTAATCTCCTATGTTCCAGTTTCCATTGTTAAAATATATACATTTAAACAGTTACAATAGTGTATGTACATTTCTGTTCTCCTCCAGTAGGGTACACTGCATTTACATTTTTAAAGCTCAGTACTTTGCAACCCTTTTCAACACACACATCTGTACCAGCAGTTTGATATACACATAACATACAGTTCTAATACATTTGTAACACAAGCATGTGAATCATGTTGATATTCACAAATGACATATAATTATTTACAAAAATTCCAGATAGCTGGGCTGATAGTATGTCTTTTCATGACACCTCCTAATGGCAATGCCTGAACCTGCTGCTCTACTCATTCCTTCAGCTTCATGTGAAATGAACCTCATGGAACAGTTAGAAATAGACTGGAGGGTAGCCAACTGGGAAGTGAGTGAAGCTCGTACTTCCTCAGATACAGATCCTGAGAGGGTATCCAAAAGCTCTTTAATTAGATCCCTCTGTGATCTAATGAAGTGTGCCAGATAGTTCAGTGACCGTAAGGAGAAGGTTGCTGAAGCAGACATGCTTCCCAAACCTATTCATCACCCAAGACTCTTTGTTTGAGGGATGGCTAGAGGAACATTCATCAGCTAGTTCCTTCTTTGTGGTCATCGCCATGACCATGGCATCCATATGCAACCCTTGTGTCCAAAATTGTTTGCCATCAGGTGTGGTAATAATTCTGTCTGGTCTCTGCGGAATCAGCTCAATGGTATTGGGGTCCTTCTATGCCTGCCAAGAGATCAACTCAATTAGCTCATCGGTGGGTGGAGTCACCCAGGAAGTAGATGGGTGGATACCAAAAGCCTCCAATTACACTGACTCCTCACACAAATGATTGATGAGCTTCCAGTCACTTCTCTGTTTTAAAATTTCCAAGATGTCTCCAAAGGAGACATCATCAGGAGGTGACCTTGGGGACCTTTTGTCCTCATCCAAGTGCTTCTTCTTGCACAACTTCTACCTAGGGACCTCCTCATTGGGTTGCTGTGGGGAGGTATTAGAAGAAGTGAGAATACCCTGCTGGGAAGCGTGGGGTTTCGGTACACACTGTCCCTGTGAAGAAAATGGTTCAGACTCTGTACACAGAGATGACAGAAGGGGGCTGAGGATCTGAGGAAGGGGAGGGGTCAACAGAGCTGCTGAAGCAGATATGGCTCTCTCCAAAACCTCAAAGGGCAGGACTCCGGATCTGAGAGGGCAAGCCTCTGGATCCTAGTCCCTCACTGCTCCAAAGAAAGTCCTCCCTAGGCTAAAGCCAGAGCCAAACTAACCAGAGCTGAAGCCCCTAAGTGCAGGAAAAAACTTCAGGGTCAATCCCAACACTTCAGAGCCAACTAGGCAGCTACGGCTCTGAGAGGTCTCAGGCTCTGACTGAACCTTAGAACTCAGAGAAAATGACGGATCTGATGATACAGGTATCTTCAGATCCAAAGCAGACACCACTGGGCTGCTCTGATCAAAGAACTCTGAAGCTTTGAGAGACGTCAGTGAAGAATGTAAAGGAGGGGTAGCCAATGTACAGAACTCTTGATCTGAAGAGGTAGGAGCAAAAGAAGCCCCAGGAATACTCTGCACAAAGAGAATCATTCTCACCACTATTTCCATGTCCTCTTCAGTCAAACTTCTAGAAGAGCAGGTATACATTACATAAGGTGACTTTGGTCTTTCCAAAAGGGGTTGAAGGGACTCTAAATGGGAATGAATCAGTTGAAGGGTGGTCCTAGGCAAAGCAGGAAGGCTAGAAGTAAAATGAATTGTCTGATCTGGTTTAGGCTTTGCCTTGTCCAATATCAGATCCAAAGTAGTGGATGGATCCATATGTCTCTTCATTTTTACTTTCAGATCTGAGGAGGTTGTAGGATCCAAAAGTTTAGGTCTTTTACCAGATGGGTCTGATAAAGAGATTGGAGCCAACAGAATTCTCTTTTTGGATTTTTCAGAAGTTTTTGATGAAGACGACAAAAGACTAGATGAAGTTGACGGGTTCCTATTACGTTATCGAAGTTCTGAAACTTCGAACACCATAAGGTCAAGCCCTTATGTTTGAAGTGTCAGAACTTTGATAACTCTAAAAAAAAAAAAAAAACTAAGAATAAAGTCTGGCAAGCAGGGGGGAAAGCCCCCCTGTGCCCCCACACACCCCCGCTCTTTAAATATACCAACTCCAAGATCGCACTATAGTGCAGTAAAGGGAAATCTTCCCTTTCCGCACTATATTGCAATCTCAGAGTTGGTATATTTAAAGAGCGGGGTGTGTGGGGGGAGTGCAGGGCAGCTTTCCCGGGTCTATATTATAAGCATGAAAGACTAAACCGTGAACGCTCAAAGGAGGGAAAATGCCGGGAATCAAAAGTGTGATTGTGGGGTCATGTTACAATGAGGAGTGGGATATTTGCTCTTTCCTCACCGTAGTGCGACCTCGGAATTAGAATATATAGTTAGCAGAGGGTGGGGGGGGCACAGCCCCCCACAATAGCAATTCGATTACTGGCATTTTTGCTCATGTGAGCGTTCGCGGTTTATCTTTTCATGCTTATAATATAGACCAGGATTGCCCCCTGCTTACAACAGTTGGGTAGATTTTAGGTTTTTTTATTTTTATTTTTTTTTTATGTTTCAATTCTTGAAACTTCGAACATCTGAGTTCGATGTTCTCAGGTTTGAAGTTTCAAGGATTCGACAACGTAATAGGAACCCGAACTTGAATTGCCCTTTTTGTGTTTGTCAGAAGAGGAAGCTCCAGATAATGTCTCATGGAAAGCTGATGGAATAAGACCTTTTAAGAGCAGCTTGTTTTTGCATTCAGCTAGGGCTCTGTGGCTGAATGTGTGACAGATAGAGAAATCTTCTTGGAGATGATGGTGTCCCAAGCAATATACACATAAAGTATGTGTATCAGAATAAGGCATTTTCCTCTGACATTTTTCACATGTTTTGAAGCGAGCCAGTCCTTTTTCTTTTTCTGCCATATCTGGAAGGAAAAGTGTTAAGTAAGAAAACTAAAAAGATAGCAAATTTATTTTTTGTATGTATATATATATATATATATATATATATATATATATAGGAAGAAAGATGATAAAAGGAGGGGAAATGCCAACAATTGTAAAAAAAAGGAATGCACTAAGTGGAAGGGGAAAGAATGCTATTGATAGTATTTAGAGATACTTTCGTACGAAAGGAAAGGGAAAATAACATCAGACATTAGGTAAGGGATATAAGCTACTCTAAAGATAAAACAGAGAAAATGTAAGAAGAAAGTATTTAAAAGAGAAAAGGAAGTTTTAAATTCAATGAAATAAACTTATCTGCTCGAGAGCAACTGGTCACCATGTCTATCACGAATAGCGGCAAATGAGATCTGGGGTACTTAGGAAGGGAGCATGATGAGTAAAGAAGAAGCTTGAGAGTTGATGTTCATCATGCATACAGCTGCAGTCATAACAGATGGGTTCTCCTGCCGTCAGGTGGGTCCTCGGTTGGCCGAATTCCAAAGTCTAGGTCCGGCGTCGGTTGTCGTCGCTTCTTCCCTGACGTCAGTGCGACAGGGGTATAAAAGAACCAGCCGACGCCATTTTCTTCAGTCTTTCTTGCCGCGCGATTCCCGAAGCAGAAGCATTTCGCAAGTGCCGGTCGGCCAGCTCCAGAAATTACGAAAATTTTGAAACCAGAGTCTTCTTGAAAGCTAAGTACCCCGTTGGGGAAACTTTTCTTGCCTCAGACCGATGTCAGACAAAGTTAATAATTGTATTTCATGTGGGAAGCAAAGACCGCATAAGGATTTTCATTCACTCTGTATTCCTTGTTTAGGCCCAGACCACGACGTCTCGGTCTGTCGCTTTTGTGCTACATTCAACAAACACACAATTAAGCATCGGGCGGAGTTCACCCAGCATTATTTTGGCAAAACATTTAACTATATTATGTCGTCGGATACTCCGACTCCAGTTTTGTCTAAAAAGTGCAAAGATAAGGACCAACACATGAGGTCCGCGGCCTCTACCGACACCACACCAAAGCCGACTACACGTGGTCTGGTTCTCAGCGAGGCACCTACGCAGCCCCTGACTACCGACGACACTTCATTGGTGGTGTTTCCTGTGCTCGAGGTCACAGGCTCCTCAGCCCACACCCCGACTACAGATACCGAAGCCACTCTTGGCGGTGAATCTCAAAATGTGGACAGGACTACCTCCTGTCAAGGTGTCTTCAGACCTTCCTCTTCTTTTACCATCAAGGCTTTCACTAAGTCTAAAGCAGCCATGCATTCTAAGAGACAAGCTACACAGGGCCCATCTCCAGGCCCCATGCCTAAAAAACAGATGCTTAAAATGGCTGAGGATTTAATTACTCTTATCAGGGGTTCTTAACCCCCCCCCCCCGGACAAAAGGTCCAGAGTGGAGGAAGAATCCCCCTCCTCTGATCAGGGCTCCATTATTTCAGAGCACTCTGATGATCAGGAACATTCTTAATCCCCTTTTGAAGACTCTGATGCAGAGGAGTCCATTCCCTCTGTATCCCCCCCAGAGGATTACTCATTTGGGGAAACTTTGCATACCTTAAGGGAACACTTCCACTGGGAAGGCCAAGATTATTCAGATTCCAAGAAAAGGCTTAGGGAATTTCTCTTGCTACCTCAGCACAAGCCTCTGGCTATACCTCCTTTCTTGGGCATACTAGATGATGTGTACTCGGAGGCCTGCCTTAACCCGGATTCTCCACCTCCAGCCCCAGTCAAGCCTGACAGGTACTACAGGGTTCCTGACTCACACCAATTTCTATACAAAAGCCATGCTGCTGACCCAGAAACCATCTCACAGGGCCCCAAGGGAATTAAGGCCTCCACTGCTAAAAATTCATTACCTTCCGAGAGAGATTCCAGATCCTTAGAAAGGTGGGGTAAAAAGGTATATACCTCGGCTACCTTAACCATGAGGGCATTAAACTGTCAGTTCCATATGCTAAAATACCAACAGTTTTTGTTATCACAATTGAAAAGTAAAATGTCACAACCTGAACAACCAGACTTGAAGGAGTTGCAGGATTTGATGCATAGTGCAGAACAAGTGGGTAAACATACCTTACAATGTGGTTTTGATGCTCTAGAGGCCTCATGTAGAGCTGATGTTACAGGATCAGTCATACGTAGACATGCCTGGCTCAAGGAACAAACCTTGCCAGATCATGTCAAAGCTAAATTACTAGATGCCCCTCTACAAAAGGATGTATTATTTGGTGCTAATGCTGAGGAGGTATTAAGGAAAATGGAGGAAAAGGCTAAATCAATGCAAACTGTGAAAGATTTTCTACAGGTACAACCCCACGTTTCAGTAGAAATTGGCCTTCCAAAAATTGGTCCTTTCCAGCCACGGACAGACCCCAAAGAGGTAGATACAGGTGCCTGAGGGGCAGAGGACAATCCCAAGGATCGTTTAGAGGCAGACAATGGGAAGCTCCTACACAAAGAGGTGGTGAGGATAACTCGCAACCATTCAGAAAGCAAGCCCAATGACTTTCCCTTTGCATGCCAAGCAAGACTCAAATGGCAGCACCCTTAGGAGGAAAACTGGCATTATTTTCAAAAAATTGGCATATTGTCACAAAAGACAAATGGATCCTGGACATTATAAACAGAGGCTACAGATTCCATTTTCACACCCTTCCAAAAATGAGAGGCATTCCAAACCTGCCACACAATCAAAGGGCAGAGGCACAAAGGCAAATTACAGATCTCATAGACATGAAAGCTATTCAAGAGGTACCTACGCACGAACAAGGTCAAGGTTTTTTATTCCAGACTATTCCTGGTACCAAGGAAGGGAAAAGATTGGAGACCTATTTTGGACCTATCCATCCTAAACACATTTCTACTCGTACCAAAATTCAAGATGCTCACTCTACAGCAGCTTCTTCCCATGCTGGGCAAAGAGTCTTGGCTGGTAACATTGGACCTCAAGGAGGCATACCTGCATGTCCCAATCAGACAAAATTGCAGAAGATACCTCAGATTTCTTGCAGGTTCAACCCATTATCAATTCTCTGCATTGCCCTTTGGCTTATCTACTGCACCCAGAGTATTCACGAAATGCCTGGCATCAGTAATTGCCTACTGCAGACTTCAAGGGATACAAATATACCCCTATTTGGATGACTGCCTGATCCAAGTGGACAGCAAGCACATTCTTCTGAAACATCTGGCTTATGTAATAATGTTGTTGAACTCTCTGGGATAGACAGTCAACAAAAAGAAATCAAAGCTAATACCCTCTCGGAAAATAATTTTCCTGGTTGCCAACTTGGACACAAACACCCAGATGGCCTACCTCACGCCAGAGAAGCAGGGGCAACTAACTCAATACTTCAGAGCACTAGCAAATTGCACCAGGCTGACTGCAAGGAAAATCCTGCAGGCTCTGGGATTCATGGCATCTTGCATCTTACTAATCCCATGTGCAAAGCTGCATATGAGGAAACTTCAATGGTACCTGAAAAACCTATGGTCTCAACACAGCCACAGTTTGGAAACAATAATACCACTAATTCCATGTCTTCAAAAGGAATTTCTGTGGTGGGCTCAAGCATGCCTAACAAACACAGGTCTCCCATTCAGCAAGCCTCAAGCAAATCAAGTCATCACAACAGACGCCTCGGACTACGCCTGGGGGGCGCACATGACAGATCGGTGCATTCAGGGCAAATGGTCCCAAAAAGAAAAGCACCTTCACATCAATCAAAAGGAAATGCTAGCAGTAATAAATGCTATTATAGCTTTCAAAGACCTTCTGCAATCAGGTCAACTATTAATAAGGACGGACAACACCACAGTTATGTGGTACATAAACAAACAGGGAGGAACACATTCATACCCCCTATGCAGACTGGCCATGTCACTTTGGAGCATGGCCATGGACTTACAAATCGAACTACAAGCACAGTACTTGCCAGGCAAGGAAAACACGCTGGCAGACAACCTAAGCAGAAATATGACAGATCCACAAGAATGGAAGTTGCATCCTCAAGTTTTTACAGAGATAATCCAAGCATGGGGAAGGCCAGACATAGATCTCTTTGCCTCCCACAAAAATCACCAATTGACAAAATTCTGCTCAAGGATTTTCCATCCAAAGGCCTGGAGAGTGGACACTCTCTCTTTCAGTTGGACATCAATGACAGTTTATGCCTTCCCACCTCTTCCTCTGCTGCCCAAAGTTCTATTGAAAACCAGAGCAGACAGACCAAAGATGATTCTCATTGCTCCAGACTGGCCAAGACAACACTGGTACCCACTCCTGAGGAGCCTGACGCATTCCCCACCATGGACCCTGCCTCTAATGCCTCTTCTCCTGACTCAGCACAGCTTCAAAACTCTTCACAGTCAGCTAAAAGCACTCAATCTAGCCGCATGGAAGATTCCTTAGCATCACAACAGACCCTACTCTCCAAGGAGGTGCAGGATGTCATTTTGGAGGCCAGAAGGCCGTCTACTAGGAAAGCTTACTCCGCAAAATGGAAACGGTTTTGTGTCTGGAATGAGAAAAAGGGCCAGGATCCTGGAAAACTGAATTTACCTCAAATATTACAGTATCTAGCTGAGCTGCTAAGCAGTGGACTTTCATTCTCCTCCATCAAAATCCATGCCTCAGCCATTTCTGCAGAATACAACACTGATCCACCCTTATTCTCTCACCCCGTCTTAAGACAGTTCCTCAGAGGGGCTAAGAATCTAAACCCCCCAAGGAAACAACCAATACCTGCTTGGGATCTCAATTTCATTCTGGAAAAACTGACCTTGCCTCCTTTTGAACCAGCTGCCTCATCAGATTTGCAATATTTGTCCTGGAAAACAGCTTTCCTTCTGGCTATTACCTCAGCTCGTAGAGTTTCAGAACTACAAGCTCTCATGGCTGTGCAGCCTTTTATCATCTTCCATCAGGACAGAGTTTCCTTACGAACCAACCCGTCCTTTATGCCAAAAGTGGTATCCAGGGTAGCTTTGAATCAGGCCATACACTTACCTACCTTTTATCCTAATCCTCAAAACAAAAGGGAGAGATTACTCTATTCCTTGGACATTCACAGACAACTGCATTATTATTTGGACAGAACAAAGCCTTTCAGAAAATCAGAACAGCTCCTTGTGTCCTATGCTATAGGAGCTCAAGGAAAGCCCATTTCCAAACAGACAATCTCAAAATGGATAGCCCACTGCATACGCTTTTGCTATTCTTTTTATGGCAAAACTGTACCTACAAGCATCAGATCTCACTCCACAAGGGCCATGGCTACCTCTGCAGCCTTTCTCAGAGGAGTTCCTACCAAAGATATTTTAGAAGCAGCCACTTGGAGTTCTGTGCATACCTTCTCCAAGCACTACCACCTTCCACTATACTCCAAATCTAGAGCGGGCTTTGCCACTGCAGTCTTGCAGGGCATCCTGGCTCCTCCTAGTTCCACCTAGTGCCTACCACCCCTTTCTTAGCTTTGGGATTCTACCCATCTGTTATGACTGCAGCTGTATGCACGATGAACATAGTATAGTTTTGTACCTACCATAAATGTAGATGTTCGAGTGCTAATACAGCTGCAGTACAGGTTTCCCTCCCTCCTTCCCCTCTTGGGACAGGCCTATTGGCTGACATATCCTCATGCAACCAGATTGGGGTACTCATTCATGATGTATTTGCTTGCACTACTGTATTTTGATTATATGGCATTGCTTTATTACACTAATTTATGTATTTCCTTCCTTCTGGGGGGCACCTGACATCTGAGGCAAGAAAAACTGAAGAAAATGGCGTCGGCTGGTTCTTTTATACCCCTGTCGCACTGACGTCAGGGAAGAAGCGACGACAACCGATGCAGGACCTAGACTTTGGAATTCAGCCAACCGAGGACCCGCCTGACGGCAGGAGAACCCATCTGTTATGACTGCAGCTGTATTAGCACTCGAACATCTACATTTATGGTAGGTAAAAAACTGCACTTTTTTGTTATCACAAGCTATAGTAACAGCTGGTCCGATCTGAGGGATGAGATCCAAACCCGTGGGTTGAGGATAGAATGAAAATTGACAACATCAGATCATGCTATTAGACATGTCTTTCAGTATTCTGAATGTTCATGTGTACACAACATGGCTATGCTGCTGAAACATTCATAAAAAAAAGGTAAGGTGTGTGAATGAACGTCCTTGAATGACAATTTGATTATGCTGTTGTGTTTGTGAATGGTGGACATACCTGTACATCCTGGAACACCTGCCTCAATTCATCCCCAGGTGGGTCTATATTAAATAATCGAAAGTTGAATTCACTGAACGGTATTTCCATCAAAACTACCATTCAGCAATTTTGCTCTTGTGGGGGCTGTGCCCCCACACCCCCCGCTAATTCTGCAGCCTCCACATCCCCCTCTAATTATATATACCAACTCCGAGATTGTACTACAGTGAGGAAAGGGCAAATTTTCTGATCTTCACTGTACTGCGATCGCAATATTCAGAATTCGCTGAATGGTATTTTCGATGGAAATATCATTCGGTGACTTCAGCTTTCAATTATTTAATATAGACCATCCCCAGGTATATGATGATCCTGGAAGGTGTTATGGTGGGAGGCCAGGAAGATTGTTGTCTAATCCAAGGAGGCAATGGTGCCCCACCTCCAGTGACATTTCTCTCCCTGTAATAGCACTGAAGTCTGTTGGCTGCACAGAATCATGTCAGAGCAATGGTGATGGCAGGCCTTCCTGGAGCAGTTGTGTCCATCTACAGCATTAACAATGTTGGCTTTGTCCACCCACATTTATCTCTAAACAGTGTCACCTGTCCATCCAAGCACATTTCAGCCATGCTGCCACAGTCTTTGAATAATATTATTTTCCCCTGTGGGAAAAGTTGTGATTATTATGGCTTAACATCTGAAAAAAGGTGATATGCTCATATCAGTTGGTATACAGGAGGTGCTGTCATTGACAGATTGACCTTTAAAGCATATGTTGATGTAATGCCCTTCATATACAGTGCAATGCTATGCAAAACAATTGATGGTATGTTTATTACCATCATATACAGATAAACATAAGGAACATAACTGACACATATAAATTTCTAAATATACATCATGACCTCTAAAGCGTATGTGTGCAATGTAATTAACTCATTCCACATCTTAGGATATGTCATATATTCAAAGGTGAGATTATTATCCAGGTCTGTAGAAATGTTGACAGCTAAGAGCCCATCAAAAAACTACTGCACCATTACTTCAACGTAAAAAACTGCTGTTGTCACAGTCACATGTACAGCCAACTATACATACCAAATCAACCACGTGGGATACACCATATGTGTCAATGTAATCAGTCACAAAGTTCAGCACAAATGTGTCATTTATGATAATGTAAGAAACATATGCAGCTGAAAGTGTGAAGAAAGTAAGACAATAGCAGTTTATGAAAATAAACAGTTTAGCTGCAATGACTAGATGTAAAAACAGCAAACAAGTTACATTTTAAGCTGTCTTGAATTTCACCCGATCCTGTTGAGAAGTGTAACAGCTTCTAATGCAGGAATAAACATCAATGAATATCTACAAAGCTTACTGTGAAAGTACAGTTTGTAGATAACCTCATAAATAATTGTTATCCACAGACAGTAATAAAGACAGGTCGATATCATATGTTCGAAGTTTTATAACTTCGAACATTAAAATACAGAATTTAAATGTTCAAAGTTATAAAACTTCAAACATATGTAAAAAAAAAAAAACCCAAACCCAAAACTAATGGCTGTAGGCAGGGGGCCAAGTCCCCCTGCACCCCCCCACACCCCTCACTCTTTAAATATACTAACTCCGAGACTGCACTACAGTGCAGTAAGGAAAATCTTCCCTTTACCGCATTATAGTGCAGTCTCGGAGTTGGTATATTTGAAGAGCGGGGGGTCTGGGGGTGTGTGGGGGGTGCAGTCCCCCATGTGGCGGATGCAGGGGGGCTTGCCCCCCTGCCTACACTAGTCAGGTAAGTTCCGTTTGTTTTTTTTTTTGTTTGTTCTTTTTATTATATGTTCAATGTTTGAGACTTTGAACATTTAATTTCGATTATTTAACATTCAAAGTTTTCAAACTTCAAACATATAATATAGACCCAATAAAGACATACAAGTGAAACAGCATAACTAATGGATATGGGTGGATTCCATCCATATCTGCAGTTTACTGGGGCAGGTGATCATAGCTATTCATTTGCATAGAGGAAAACCTCCTTAGTAGTAATGATATGTATATATCCATATGCATGAGTATTGGTGAAGGCTTGGGTTGGAAGGTTCACACAGGACATTATGAACAGAGAAGAGTGATCCTGAGCTTTCCTCATTATAGCTTACCTTATTGACCGTTGCAGTCAGGCAGTTATACATAACAGTGATGTTAGCTCAGCACAGACAGCTATTTATTATCATTTGCACCAAACATAATTAATGAGCATCATTAGCATACAATGTTTTGAAATCATATCAGTGAAAGTCCATGGAAGTTCTCAAATCCTGGTGCATTAACCAATAGCTTGGCATAAGTGTACAGTGCTCAGTAGAAATGCCCAATAGTTATCATTGCATGTGGATATGTTGAACTTATGCCCAATGCCCACTATTAGACTGCTACCACCCTATGTGTGCTACTTTTAAAATGTGATATTGATACATTTTCTTATCATACCATTGCTACTTGCGAACTAAGTGGTACCTCAGTGAGCAATTTTCAGAAGGCATTTTTATTGACCGTTTCCACCACTTTCAAGGAGATGTCAACCAAGAGGAGGCTGTAGTACATCCAAGTGCCCAACTGGATCAAAATGGAGACCTTTCAGATGCTGACAGTCTGTGTGGGAAATCTGAAGAGGATGTAGGAATGCCAGAGGAACTTTGTCCAGACAGACATATAGAACCAGATTGCAAGTGAGCTCCGAGGATGTACCGGGATCTACAGGACTTGCATGCATGTCCAGCATCAATATGACAATCTTCATCATAGGGACAAGGTTGACCTTCACAACAGAATCGCAGATGTTTGACCCAAGTTCCCAGATGTCTACAGTAAATGCTATAATCTACACCTTAATACCTAGTAATCACTATAATTTACTGAGCATACGTGGTGAGATGGAGTGGGATCCATAGATATTCCATTTATAAATGTATTACTTACCTGTAAGGTAATTGTAATGAAAATATAATGCACTATTTAAATTTTGATGGCCATCTAACTGCATATTCCTAAGTTATCTGCAAATATGCTTGGCCTGAGATGCAGGTGTGCAGCATTTTTAAGTAACAGCATGTGTTATTAATGACTGCATGTATCTGACACATTCCATTAAGAGTGCATTAATCATTAACATAATCATTAACAGAAGCCAGTCAACCCTGAAAGCAACTGTGATGTTTATTAGATCAAATAGTTAGGCAACATAGCACTGTAACTGGAGGTTAATTGTATTTTTGGTTCAAATCTTACAAGAACATTGATATAAACAGTAGTTATGGGGATAGTTTTTTAAGTTACCTCACATAATAGGAGTGTGTTGCATGGTTTTGTGCTGAGGTATGAAATAATCTATACAGGTGATTAATTGTCAGAGTGTATTAACACCTATGGGGCATAGGCCATAGATGACCATGCATTTCTTCCTTATCCACTAAACTTCCAGAATGTACCACACAAAGTAGTTCCATAACATGAATGTGGGTGTGACTGCCTTGCAATAGTTATTGACAGATAAATATGTAAGCTTAGTCTTAGATGTTCAGTACTATTAACATGCATTACCTCTTGACTGAGTTAAAAAATTGTAAGAGCATTACATTTCATCGTGCATTTAGTATGAGTGAGTCTTGTAATCATACATGATTTACAGCAGATTTGGAGATGTAACCCCTAGGCTGTGATATAGCTAATGAGTTAGCACTCCAGGTGATGTCAGTAACTCAACACCTATTTGCTTTGTGGTCATTTGTTTGAATCTTGCAGCAGCCCTGTAATGCCCAGTTTATTTGTTAGACATGTTTGTTACTCATAACCTATGAAAGGTAATCTCTTTCTTGTAATGCAAGACTTCATGGATGCATATTTCTTCATTATCCACAATACTTCAAGAGTGTTCCATACTATTTAAGTTATTCCTTCAGATATCCTTGTGATTCCATTGCAAACTGAAATGAAAATGAAATATGTGTATTCAGCCTTTAATCAATCATCATTCACATACATTACCTTTGTTACAGGTTAGACAAATATGTCAGTATTGGAGGGGACTATGTATGCCATTTGAGTACTGTAATCAAACTTGATTTACAGCAAATGTGAATGTGAAATCCCTTGACTGTGGTATAGCTGAAAGGTTAGCAGTGTAGGTATCATAAGTAACTGTAGCCCGACTTTATTTTGTGTTCATGAGTTCAAATCCCACATAACAAACGCAACTTAGATCAATGGATGGGTGACCACAAATTGAGTCCTGGTGTGGTGTCCATATCTCTCCTGGACAGAGGAAGTCAGTATAAACTACCATAGACCCTTACCTCTGTGAACTTCACTCCCATAACCATCGACAATTGAGGCAACATGGGATAAATATGGCTAGGCTTGTAAAGGCTCTAGGGCTGTTAGACTAGTAACCTCCTATGAACCTCTAAGACATTTAATTCCTGTAATGCTTAGCTTGCTGTTTCTTAGACATTTAGGCATTTTTTATACTAGCATCTTATGTGAGTTGATGTATATGCTGTAATACCTTATTCAATTATGCAGTGGATGTCAAAATTTTTCATCCATGTCCAAAATATTTTAGGATAATAATGACTTTATAATGCTGAATGAGGCCAGCATCTTTCTCAGAACACAGTGTAGAAGAGCCCATTGATTTTAACTTGTCATAAATGTACACATTCACACACGTCTCTCCATATCGCATCTTGCTATGTATATGTCCGTAGACAGAAAAATATGCATATATATATATATATATATACACACACACACACACACACACACACACACACACACACACACACACACACACACACACACACACATGCCCCCCTCTCTCTCTCTCTGTATATATATATATATATATATATATATATATATATATATATATATATATATATATATATATATATATATATATATATATATATATATATATATATATATATATGGTTTACCTTCGCATAACCGACGTACGGATGGTCGAAAGGAGTGCAGCAAATATGCACATTGCCGAATGGAACTGTATCGAATCGCAAACCCACACCCCTTTTGTAACCCATATTAGCACTCGTTTTGGATGTAGAGCAGAAAATGATTTGATTTGGTGGTTTTGGCGACATTTCAACCGTTGACATGCAAAAATTCAGTACCGGAATCGGTTAAACATATATATATATATATATATATAAATATATAAATATATATATATATATATATATATATATATATATATATATATATATACAGGAGCCCTTCATTTGTTCGAACTTTCAAATGTCCGAAATACATATGGCCATTACATCTATTATTCACTAGGTCATATAAATATGGGGAGATTCCTCAAGATTGGAGACATGCACTTATTAAACCTGTCTTTAAGGGGAAAGGGGAGTAGGGCAAACCCAGAATCATATAGACCCTTAAGTCTACTTTCATGTTGTAGAAAAATAATGCAGAAGGTAATACTGGACAAGTTATTGTCAGAACTGGATAGGTTGGGACTTGAAACAATATATCAGCATGCATATGTTGAAAATAGATCTATTACCACCTGTAACATGATGTTCTATAACAATATAATAACAGTTATGAATGAAAAATTGTGCTGTGATGTGATTTATATAGATTTGACTTCAGCATTTGACAGGGTCATGCACAAAACACTGATCAATAAAGTAGTACAACTAGGTATTGATGTACTGTTGATAAGATGGATAGCTGCATGGCTTACAAATAGGACATGGCAAGTATCACACACTAACTGGACAGGTGAAATCCTTGGTTACAGTCAAGGTGTCCCACAGGGCTCTGTACTAGGCCCTTACTTGTTTAGATTGTATCTTTCAGATCTTACTTTTTCATCTGAGGTGTTCTACAGTCTATATACTGACGACCTGAAATTGGGCAAACCAATTACAAGTGTTACAGATAAGGCATGTCTGCAAAATAATTTGACTAACTTGATCATTTGGGCATAGAAGAATAATATGTTGATAAATATATCAAAAACTAAGCATATGAGATTTGGGAGACATAAACTGAAAGGTGAATATTTAATACAGCACACAATGATTTAAACTGTAGACTCATTTAAGGACCTGGGTATATGGGTAGATTCAGCTATGAGTTTTTCTAATCATATCAGCCAATTGGCTAATGATAGTAGTAGAACTATAGGTTGTATAAAAGGATTTGTGAAGTCTAGAAAATCAAACGTAATGAAGTCATTGTTTGTTAGTTACATTAGACCCAAACTTGAGTATGGAATAACAATATGGAAACCCTATAGGAAAGCAAGCATGAATAAACTGGAAAGAGTACAGCATTAATAAACTAAGGGCATCCATGGATGTGAAAATCTAAGTTATTATGAAAGACTAAAATATCTGAACTTGTACAGTGTCTCTTACAGATATTTAAGAGGAGATCTTGTTCAGGTATATAGGGCATTTAGGGACAACTACCTTTGTGAATGTTTGGGGTTATCAAAAAGTACTAGAGAATCATCAGATAACTTACGTAGAAGATTTCATAGAATGAGAAGTGTATTAATTGGTTCTCTGACAGAGTAGCTGATGCTTGGAACAGACTACCAAATTACATTAAAGCAAGTTCTAGTTTAGATATTTTTAAGAGCAGCCTTAACATTTATTATGGGAACAAGTGTTCTGGCATATTGGCAAGCTAGAAGGGCTTTAATGCCCATGCTTGAAACATTTGTATGTATGTATGTATGTATGGCCGACACCATATGAGCGAACGTTTGAAAGACCGACAAATGATAGCGGAGATCCCGCTACAGTGTGGGACTGGGAGATTCTCCTCTCCTGCACTGTAGTGCGATCTTGGAGTGAGAATATTTAAGTAGCAGGGGGGTGTGGGGCCCCGCACATGGGGGAGGAGGGGGGGCTTTCCACCTGCATAACACAGTTTTACTGTGTTTACAGGTAGCAAATGGTGCTATTTCAGGATGTCGGTCTTTCGGAATGTCGATCATATGGTGTCATATGAAAGTCGGCATTCTGAAAGGTCGACATTCTGAAGTAGACCCCTATATATATATATATATATATATATATATATATATATATATATATATATATATATATATATATATATATATATATATATATATATATATATATATATATATATATATAAGCAGCAAACAAATAAATCCAAACCAGCCCAGAAGTTGAAAATGTTGAAACACAGGTGCCCAGTAGGAAGGTAGCTGGAATAAAGAAGCTGAACCACAACAAAGTAAAATCTTTTTTAATACACAATGGTGAGTCAATGAATAAATACATATACTCATGTTCCCCATTTAGTAACTACTTATGTGCATGGGTATAAGCATAAAAATATATATAAAATATATAAAAATATAAGTAGTTACTAAATGGAGAACATGAGTATATGTATTTATTCATTGACTTTTTATGTATTCGATTTATATTTATCCACATGTTCTAGTCTTTATATTTTGTGCATGTGGTTGTTAGAGTTTTTTTGACTTCAGCAATTAACTAAGGGCAAAACGTAACCATAGTAATTAATTGATTGCTGAGTGCTGAATTAACTTTCAGTGGTAGGATTGGTTGTTTTAGTAATTAATTAAAGTATTTAAGTGCTGTTGCTGTTTGAATGAACTGTCTGTGTGTTTTAACACACACATATATATATATACACACACACACACACACACACACACACACACACACATATATACACACATATACATATATACACACACACACACACACACACACACACACACACACACACATATATATACACATATATATATACATATATATATATATATATATATATATATATATATGGGTCTACTTCACTGAAAACTCATTTGACTGAAACTCATTTCTTGGAAAGTTATATATGTACATTTCTCCACTGTAGTGTGACTGAGCCTGGAGTTAGTATATAACATAAGGGGGGGACACAGCCCCTCACATTGGGGGATGTGGGGAGCGTAGCCCCCCACCCATTTTAAATGTTTAAAACCATAGCTATGGATACTTACAAGTCCAATGAATAACTCTTTCCAGAAGACAATATATAACCAAACTATGTTGGGGTCTGTGCCCCCCACACCCCCCTTACTTTATATATTAACTCTAGGATCGCACTACACTGGGGAAAAGACCATATATAACTTTCAACAAAATGAGTTTCAGTCAAATGAGTTTTCAGTGAAATGAGCTTTCAGTGACTTCTGCGCAGGCAACTGAGTTTCAGTGACATGAGCTTTCAGTGAAATGACATAGACCCATATATATATATATATATATATATATATATATATATATATATATATATATCCAAAAAGAAAATCCATCACTTTACTACAACAAATAAATCCTAACAGCCATGGTAAAAGAAGTATTTATTTATATTAGTGTGCACACTGATGAGACTTCAAGCGAAACCGGCCACCGGTCTGTGCTGGGCAGGCTATGCCTAAATAAATACTTCTTTTACCATGGCTGTTTGGATTTATTTGTTGTAGTAAAGTGCTGGATTTTCTTTTTGGATGCATTACTTGGATTCCGTGCACTTACACAGACGTTCCATGCACTTGGCGTTTTTGAATTATATATATATATATATATATATATATATATATATATATATATATATATATATATATATATATATACAGACAGACACACACACACACACACACACACGCGCACACACACACACAAACACACACACAAGCACACACACACACACACACGTATATATATATATATATATATATATATATATATATATATATATATATATATATATATATATATAATATACATACGTCTATTTATATCTATGTGTACATCTATATACATATTGGATTAAGATATGTAGAGGTATCATTATACATAGTTATTCATGCATATAAATATCTATAAAGATGTACATATAGCTACTAATAACATACTTATACACAAACTTACATAACTTTGTGTATGTTTATATATGTCTTCATCGGTTTGTATATGTCAAGATATCTACATTTTTCAACAGTATACATTTACGATAGCATTACTATGTATATTTGTGTCTAAAAGTGTCTTCATATGTAGTGTTTGTCTTTTTCTGTGCTGTATGTTATGTTTACTATCACTGTAAAATGTGTACAATGGTGATCGCATTATTCTTTTGCTATTATATTGGGCCTGTCTCACATCTTATCCAAAGCTTAACTTGTATATCATTACACATGGGTAGACAGGAACACATGATAGTGTCTGTCATGCTTCTACTGCACAGTTACGTATCAAAGATGTTTGAATTCCATTAACTTATTCTTATGTAGCTTTGAACCAATAGCTAGACAGGTAGGTGTCTGGACATTGATGTGAATACAGGTGAATGCCATAGGTTTGGATCTGGCTTCTTCTAGTTTGTAGTTAGTTATCCTAGTGTGTGTGATATATAATTGCACTTTCAAATAAGCATCTATCTATGCAAACTGTTACCTAAGCTTGTATGACACTGCATAATCACATAATTTATTTATTCTGACTACATAATGAACAGAGTTAATGTAACATTAACTACTGTCAGGTAATATTTCTTATTTTATTCATTCAGATGCTGAGGAACATTCATGCAGATGCTGAGGAACAAGCCCATAACTGTGCTCTGTATATAGAGAGAATGCACAGACTTGAGGAGCAGTGAAGGGAGAGAGGTATGTATTATATTCAACCTTAGTTTTCCCCCTGTAAGATGATTAGTATATATCTATCTCCAGTATGAGGTTTTTATTCAGATGATATCCATGCTTGCAAATTTGATGGCAAACTTCCCATAATGCATCAGCCAGGTATATCTTCTAAGTGTTAATTTAGTGTGTATAACTTTTGCTGCACAAATGATTTTGTGTAAACTGCATCTGTACATGTCACACAAAATTTAATGGTTTATATTAAGGTTAGTGGATGTTTTCTTACACAACCAAAATGATAGGAATCTGTGTTCTTCTTGTACAAGGTTTTATATGTAAATTGTTTATGTACAAGTTATGTATATTTAATGTATTTTTTTTCCTTGCTGCTAACAACATGTGACATAGCTGTTATTGTTTCACTTGTTTGAACAACATGCAGTGAGCAATGTTGTGTGTATGGTAGTGGTTCTCAGCTTAATTCATGGTGTGCATGCCTTGTCTATTCATTTATTGAATGGGTGTCTGCTGTCTGTCAGTATCATTAATGTTGAAACAGTTGTACTGCTTTGAACTACTTGAGTTCCAATCTTCTTGCTGCAACATTTAGGTGCACAATTATGGCTGTTAGAGCATTACGTTACATACATATTTGCAACTTACTGTCTCAGATGCCAATCTTCATTTTGTTGTGTTACTGTGCCTGTACAACATATGTTCATTATGAGCATATACTGGTAGCTACATATGTCAGTGTAATATATATGTCTCTTGTGTACATACAGCATAGCAAGTCCATGTTGTATTTTGAATTGGCAATGTGTAAAGATTTGACCCATACATTCAATTCCCATTCTGATGCAAGTATGTTGTCATGTCATGTGTTACCCATGAAACACTGCTAAACTCATTTGCATAAATATTTCAGCAATATGCTTGGATGTGTATATGATGTGATTTTCATAAGATTACATATCTGATCTGACGCTGGTTATAGCCACATGTATTAGAAGCTGTACATACTACATCATTTCATGTTACTGTTGCAGTGACACCTCAACATATATGTGTGTTAATAATTGTAGTCAGATTCTCTATATGTGGCAGTTATTAATACCATGAAATGCTACTCACCACCTGCAGAACATGACATAGCATATCTTTAAAGACTGCTGTAGATATACAACACTCATGAGTGCATGTGTTGTGCAGACATACAACATCCTGATATTGCCAAACATGCATATGCAATAACAGATGTCATCATCTTCCCATGTGTTTTATTCCAGTGGATATCACTGTGTAATTTGGTTTAACATTTTGATGGACATGTGCAGTCACTTATGTAGGTGTATCTAGATTATTGCTATACATATGTAGTGATCATATCATTGCTGCATATGCCCCGATGTCAGCATGTGATGAGTAAACCTTTATAGTTTTTCTTCTGCATTTTCTAATCTTTACAGGCCAACAATGTGACCTTTACACTTGCAGTACATCCAGACAATACAGTAATGTTTAGGCAATCATTATACACATCTTGTATAGACATTGCTAATGTTGCTAATTGCACATCATATATTTTTTCTCTTTATTTGCATGCACATGTCAACTAATTGCACTCAGTAGATGGTGTAGCTGTCATTGTTCAATGATGTTTGCATACCTTGCTACATGTAACTACATATTGTATTGCAGACATTATTCCTTGGTCTATAATAATCCTTGCCATGTGAATTACATACAGATGGATTACAATATTGATGTGTGTGTGTGTGTGTGTGTGTGTGTGTGTGTGTGTGTGTGTGTGTGTGTGTGTGTGTGTGTGTGTCCTCCATTACAGGCCATTTTATATGCTGCTCTAACATGTACTCTGATGTCTCATAGCTCTCTTCTGTGACACTTCCAATTCACATATTATTATTGGCAGGTATTCCTAAACAGCTCCGATAGTGGCAGACACTACACTGTCACACAATGTACATTATGTGTGTTTCTACATAAGGAGATGATGACATTGATTGATATATACTGAGTCAGTTATGTGAATGCATTACATATGATATGGATGTATTGCAAATGTGTTTTCTATAACCATCAGACTTACATAACATACAAGTTTGTAGCATATTAGGGATGGAAGTATTGCACATTTTAACAAAAGCAATACAGATGGATTAATTCTCACCTTAGTAACACATGACATACATAATACTTAGACACCATACACAGCATATAAATTATTTATATTGCTGTGTATATTGCTAGTTTTTTTTGTTTTGTTTTGTTTTTTTTTACTGTTAATGCTGTTTTAGGAATATGTAAGGATGTACAATTATTCTCATGTTACAAAGTGCAGGACCTGTGCTAGTCCACCTATCCAGCAAAGAATATAATGATGTGCTAGACCACTGCTTCTGGCAGAGTCTGACTCTGAGGACCTGGGCAGACATCAGGATGATGATTACAATGATGCATTGCCATGACCAGCATGTACCATCATTTCTTTGGTCCAATGGCAATGATGTTCTCCACCACTCCAGACAGAAAACCTGAGGGAACAGATTCATGATAGGTTCATATGTGTGTACTAGGCTAATGGTCCTGGAGCCTTTGCAAGCCTAGCCCATAGGATTATCCTGCCACCTGACCTTAGTTCCCAGTGCCTCTGTTGAGTAGAGCCACTGGAGTGATCCCGGGGTGAAGTTTTTATTTCCCATCCACTCATCAAGATTTCTTTTGAAGAGGGACAGTAAGGTGCTCCGCTTGACATGTATGGGAAGTCTATTCCATAGCATAGGTAATCTCTGGGTTATGAACCTGTCCCTCCAGCTTGTTCTGTTGATTGTGGTAATGAGGTTGAGGTCTCTGGAGCATGTGGTGTGGAGGGATTGGGATTTCTTTAGATGTAGCATTTCTAACAGAGCTGGGTCAGACATGGCTTTGTAAGTCAAGCAGAGATCGCCCCTAAGTAGGTGATATGAGACAGAGAATAGTTGGAGTTTTTTGAGTCTGTCCATATAGGACAAGTGTTTAAGGCCTAGGATCCTCTTTGTGAGGTACTTTTGCGGCCTCTCCAGTTGTTGCAGGTGTCTAGTGAGGTACATGCCAAATGGGGCATTGTACTCAATGATTGACCTAATGAGGGAAGAGTAGAGAGAGACAATGACCTGTTTCTTCCTGGATGCAAAACCCTTAGTAATGAGATGTGCCACATAGAAGGACTTTCTGACCACAGTGGGAATGTGGTGGTCAAAGGAGAGGTTGCTGTCAACCTGTGTTCCCAGATCTCTTATGATGTTGTCTGTGTTCAGTGAAATACCATCGATGTGGTAATTCATGGGAACCGGTTTTTTCCCAAAGGGGATGACGGCACATTTTTTGGCATTGAGTTTAAGGCCATGGTTTTGACACCAGTCATTGGTCTCAGTGAGGCCTTTCTGTAGGATGTCAGCATCACTTGGGGAGTTAATTATGGCCCCCAACTTGCAATTGTCTGTGAACTTTGTCAGCCAGAGTCCATACGTGTTGGCCTGTACTTCAGAGAAGTAGATACCAAATTGGAGAGGACCCTAGACCGAACCCTGTGGGACTCCACTCGTGACTGGTCGGCAGTCTGACTTAGTGTCAGCTACTTTCACACTATGGGTTCTATCTGTGAGCCAGTTTGAAACCCACCTAGTGATATAGGGGTTGATGCCTAGCTTAGTGAGTTTTTCTATGATTCCTGAGTGGGGAATGGTATCAAAGGCCTTGGCCAGGTCAAGGTAGGCTATATGAACCACCTTGCCTTCATCCACAGCTCTGGTGACTGACTCAAAAAAGTCAACCAGGTTGAGCAGGCATGATCTACACTTCACAAAACCAAACTGTGTGGGATCCAGAGTTTGGAGATTCCCTATATCCTTGTTTATTATTGTTACCAACATATTCCAGACTCAGATGAGGGACATGATGGGCATGTTATTCCAGGACACAGCATGGGTCATGCATGACTCCATCCATAGATTACATAGGAGATCATTTGAGATGTCGGACCCCATCAGGGAGGGCCCTCTGGAATGTATGTTTTATCTATGTGATCCAATTATATAATGCTGCCAACCTGGTATGTTCCTAGTTGGTAATCTTTCAGTATTTAATACACATATGTGCACATATCCCATACTGCAGTCATTCTTTTAAGGTGTATCTCATGATACGCACTTCACAAGTCAGGTCGTATGGAGCTATATATTATCACTGCAATATTACACAAAATAAAATATGTCAAAGGCATTATGACTATTGTGTTACATGACCATCAAATGCTGTCATTCCTGCGGACAGTTTTACGGACAAGCAGGAAAACTGTTCCTGCACTCTGCACATGGCTTGCCTTATCTACATGTGGTGATCTCTGACACTGTAATTTCTGATCCAGTCTGCCCTTGTATGTGACAGAGGTGTATGATGCAGTTAGTAGTCTGCCACTGTGACACACTTGTCTTGCTGGCAGTGATCACATGAATGCATGGAAAGATGATGACATAAGCAAGTGTGCTACATTACGCATGCTAAGTTTAATAACATTCCACACACATACCACTGAAGTGCCATTCTACTGTGACTAAGTGCATACAGGTGATATATGTGCATATTTTTCATGCATTGGTGTGTCAGTTTTTGGTTTTGGTCTGCATGTTTACATACATGACACATCACTGTATTTGCTCCATCAGTGACATTGATGAGTCATGTGGTCCCATTGGCACTCTGCCCTTGTGAGTGATGATTAATGCTAATTTGTGTGCTGTGTACTACACAGTTGTCTTCTAATGTCATTATGTATGCATCTGGTGTTAACACCTGCATAGCATGTCTTCTTACTATATAACATTAATTACAGAGATTCATAGGTTCATAGGTGGTTACTGGTCTATTGATCTAAAGGTCTTTATAACCTAGCCATGTGTACCCAATATAATACTAGAGAAACCCAATATAAAGGATCTGGCCTAAATTCGAGATCTTAGTTAGCAATGACTGCCCATATCTAGGATGGTCATAGGTGAAATTCCCAACAGGACTTTACGGTTTTCCATCCAGTCATCCAGGCTACATTTAAACAGGGTTATAGAGGGGCTTTGTTTGATGTGAACTGGTAGCCTATTCCAGAGGAGTGGCAACCTCTGAGAGACATATCTGTCTCTGCATCAGGTCCTATTTATGTAGCAGGCCAGGTTAAGGTCCCTGGAGCAGGTGACACTTGTCCCATTTGACTTGTGAGTGTGCAGCATTTTCTTGGATCTGAGATTGCTCTGTAGGTCAGGCACAAGTCTCCTCTAGGTAGTCTGAACACTACTGAGTACACTGACAGTGACTTCAGTCTGTCCATGTATGGCATGTGCTGGAGACCCTGAATTTTCATGGTTAGAAATCTCTGGGGCATCTCAGGTTGCTTCAGGTGCCTGGTAAGGTACATAACAAATGAAGCACTGTACTCTATTATTGGCCTGATGAGGGTCAAGTACAGGGCTGTTGTGACCTCTTTCGTTCTTGAGGCAATCCTTTTGCTAATGAGGTGTTTGACGTACAATGCCTTCCTTACCACAGTAGACACATAGTGGTCAAAGTTTAGACTACAGTCAATGTGCGTTTCCAAGTCTTTCACTATTGAGTTGTTTCTTAGGGTATTATTATTTACATGATAGTATGCATGGATATCGTTTTTACCAAAGGAGATGATAATGCATTATTTTGCATTGAGTTTGAGTCCATGACTTTGGCACCAATTACTGGTTTGTGTAAGTCCCACTTGAAGTATTTTGACATGATTTGAGGATTCAATGATTGCACCTAATTTGCAGTCATCAGCAAACGTAGTCAGCCACAGCCCAAACAAACTGTTATGATTTAAGTGCATTCATATGGTTCATAGATTAGTACTAAGCTAACTGCCCTTCTGAACCATTTTAAGTATAGCCAATTACTCCGTATGAGAATCAAACCCTGCACCTTGTGTCTGTAAGGTAATCACTTTAACCATGTCTTTTGGAAATTTGTGATATTATCATATAAATGGCATAAGTAATGAGTACCTGCATTGTTCAGCCTTGTTATTATGGTAAACACCACTGTATTGTGCCTATAGCTTCTCTTTGACATGTGTATTTCTTTGCTGTGTATTACAGATGTTAACATACACGTCCAGTTTTCAGGTCTATATTGAAAGCACGAACATTCACAAATGTGGATACAAGAACATCAACACATAAACGTTGAAGTACTACAAGAGCGAAAGACGTAAACAGTGAAAATCAGAACGATGAAAGTATTTCGGAAAATAACAGCACCATACAGGTAAGGAAAACCTAAGTAAACAAACTTCAATAAACACACTTTTGCAGGGGGGCTTGCCCCCCTGCACCCCCCACACACACCCTACTTAAATATACCAACTCCGAGATCCCACTACAGTGGGGAAAGGATATATTTCCTCTTCCCCACGATCACCCTGCTGGCCAAGGAAATATGTTCGGAGTTCTGATTTTCGGTGTTTACATCTTTTGCTCTTGTAGTACTTCGACGTTTATGTGTCAGTGTACTCGTATTTGTGAACATTCGTGCTTTTAACATAGAGCCCCAGTTTTCATTATGCGTACTACAGCTGCATTGCTTTGTCTTGCTATACATTTGTATGTCCCTAACATTGACAACACACAAATATATTATAATCCCGAAAAAACCCTGCACTAAATATTTGTTCTAACAAATGCCTACTAAGATTCACCAAGAAAACATTAGTTGATTTAACCAAAAGCAAAAACAGGTCTGGAGACTCCCTCTACTCTACTTCTACCACAAAAACATGGAATGCCATCCCCCTAGAAATCAGGACCACAGAGAACAAAAATAACTTCAAAAAACTCCTCCAGTCCCATTTAAATAGGTCATGGATATGTAACTGTTCAGACCCTTGGTAGCTCCGTCATAATGGAATAATAAGACTCTCAAATTCACTACCACCCAACATTACATAATACAAGCTCTCCTGCTGCAGCTGTGGAACTATATGATCCTACCCAGATAGTGCAATCCTATCTCATTGTGTATAAATTGTATCATTCTTCTGAAAGCAAATTAGGAATGTACAAACCCAATACTACCTACATACAGATTTGAAGTAAGGTGAAAAGTACTCTTTGTAATTTAACCGTATGTACGCCCAGCCGGCAACTGTATGGTATGTTTTTCCTAAGCTGTTGTATAGTATTGCATGTTTATTTTATGCTGATCTTACTGAGTAAGCATACAACACTTCCTCCTTCTGGTCTGTCCTTAAATAACATGTGTTTATTGTAGTTTTTGTACTAGCCCCTGTATTAATGTACCTGTAACTGAATGCAACTCTCAACAACTGTATTCTATGTTTTCCTGTGCTGTACCTATAATGTACCTATATATGTTTTACTGTGGTGTTGTATTTTATTGAATGTTTATTCTATAATGATTTTGCTGTGTTGGCATACAGCAGCTCCCTTCTTTTGTTCTGTACTTAAATATCTTGTGTTTATTGCATTTACTGTATTAACCATTGTGGAGCTTTTCTCCCTTGGCCTCCAGTGAAAATAGGCTTCTTGCCCAGTCGGTACTCTTCCAGTAAACAAATGTAAAATAAATAAAATAATAAATAAATTATGAATGAATAATTTCTCTTCAAGTGGTGTGTCATAGTTATGTATACATGACTGTGCCTTGATCATTATGTATACATGTGTTTTGACCAATTATATACATTTACATGTTATATTGTTATCACTTTTGGTGTGTCTGTCACCTGTTGTCTTATGCTTGCATGATTGTATGCAAGGATATGTGATATTCAACTCTACTTTCATTATGTACCTACCGTAATTGCTGTTTACTTGTTGCACAATACTGTATTGCTTTTGTCATTTGTACATAGACATGTTAATAGCCATCACCAATGCACACTGCACATGTATCAAATGTTGGCCCTTTGCTGCATCTACCTTGCAGGGGACTTGCAGTCCATCTTGTGCTGAGGACACATGCATGTGCAATGGTTTTACTTGGATATGCTTGTCTTGTGTTTTTTTGTGCTTTCTTTTTTCATGCATGCAGTTCCTTACTACAGTGGAAATATGTTGTCTATTTCCCTTCCCCCTTATAGCTCTAGGCTATATGTTTTACATATACATGGCATATGTTTATGTGTATGTGCACCTTTGTGCAACACACCATCACTGGAATGTACGTGTACTGGGCTTATATGACATTCTACCAACATGAAAGGCTATCATACACATGTAATGCATATCCACACAATCTGTATTCATGTTTTACTTATGTGTTGTGCAATCCCCAGACATAATTTCTATGCCTCCTGCATAGCTTTGTATGCACAGGTTTTCATACCTTAATTTGTATTATTCATAAGTTATTTAGTAATTTATCTCAATCGCCATGTGGTTTCTGCATGGCAATTTCACATTGCATGTTACTGGTAGGGGAATGTGTGATGAGCCTTTATGTATGTTTGGCTTGTGTGATATCATTGCATGTAACATATCTACTTTGCATACCTGAACACCATCTGTGTTACTGGTGGCATGGAATGCCTTCTTTGACATCAGTATCCCAATTCTCCTGTCCTAATATATGGTATGTATAGTTAGCAGTTTATTACACAGCCACATTACTCTTTTGCTGCAGTACTGCTGCTTGGTACTATGCTCAGTTGTTTGTCTACTGTATGCAGGGCCGGAGGTTCTAATCTGAACTCCACTTTGCTGCTCCTGTATTTCCTTTGCTGGATTTGCTCAACTTTGCTGTTGCTTGGCTTACACTTGCACTTCCAAAAGCCTAATGAATGATGATGTTTGATATTCATTGCATACTACCCATGCCAGCTATCCCCAGTTAGTGTTCTGTGTTGCACACCTACCATCAGTTGCACTCCTTTTGGTGTGACTGTCACATAGTTTGCAACATCTCAGCACTGCTTTCTGCACTGGTACATAATGTAGTATTGAGGTGCACTGTGGCTGGTATGCATCCCTACCTTGTTT
This sequence comes from Protopterus annectens, assembly GCF_019279795.1. NCBI lineage: Eukaryota > Metazoa > Chordata > Ceratodontiformes > Protopteridae > Protopterus > Protopterus annectens. Next base: position 233,661,052 of record NC_056740.1, on the reverse strand, counting down.
GATATTTTTCTTAAATGCATGTTGTACAGTCCATATGTGTGCTGTCTGTGTACCGCACTTATCTTTTATGTATATTACCATTCTTTGCCTGTCATATCTTTTGCTACTTGTTATATGTTTGTACCCACACTTTTCCATACCTTCTATTCTCAAGAAAAGAACCTATTCTTACCAAAAATAATTTGATCATGCCCCTTTGATTCTCCCTCTGACCTTCCTTTTCAATCATCCCTCTTGTCTGCCCATCTTCTTCACACTCATCCACACCTGTTTTGTGCACACCCTATTTTCTTGAGTGTGTGCATTGCTTGTGTTCCCCCTCACATGTCTTTCCCCCTTTGTTATCCAAGGATAGCATTGATGATGTGGCCATAGATGCCATTTCATTGTAATAAATATTTTTATTAGATATTTTGCAAATTGCAACAGATTCCACAAATGATAATGTATATATGGGTGTATATTTATGTCTGCATTTTGCAACAATATCTGCAGCATATTGTGGATATTTCTGGCTTTATGGGACAATTATTGATGCACATTTGTCTTCAGTCAGTATTTTCCATATATTGCTGACATGTTCTGTTGAGTTTGTCTACCTGCCACATAAGTGCATTCCTAATTCAAATATCTCACTTTATGGGCAATTTTTCTTTGGAATACAATTTTGCAATACCTGACTGTGGTTGTGCTGACATCACTGGTTATTTGTTGTGTCTGCACTGTGCTGAGTTATGTTCATTAGATAGGGACACATTTGCATATTACTTGACTTATTGCAAATCTTGTGCAGAACTTGGTACAACCTGCCAAATTCTATGAACATTTTTGAATTCTGCCCTATATGTGCAATTCTGTGCCTAGAATTCTATCTGTATAGTTTTGTGTTTGAATTCTATCTGTGGAATGCTGTGTTTGGAATTCTATTTGTAGAATACTGCCTTTAGAATTCTATCTATGGAATTTGATCTTTACAGTTTAGTTTTCAAAATTCAATTTATAAAATTATTTCTGTAGAATCTTATATCTAGAATTAAGGATTTACAATTCTTGGTGTAAAAATATCCACTTAGAATTGTAACCTCAAAATTATAAATGTAGAATTCTATATTTTGAATTCTCACTGCAGAAGTATGTCCTCCAAAGTCTGTCTTTCTGTCTTTAGATTTTGACATTTAGAATTCAGTGTTTAAGTTTTATCTGTTGGATTCTGTGTTTAAAATTCCATAGAATGTTGTGCTTGGGATATTATCTATAGAATTGTGTGTTTAAAATTCTGTTTGTTAAACTTACAGTATTCTATCTACAGAAAACTGGCTTAGAATTATATCTGTGCAACTTCATCATTAGAGTTCTAACTTTAGAATTCTTCATTTATATTCTGTGGAATATAATCCTTTCTATATGATTAAGTCTGTAGAATTTTACCTTAATACTTTCTGTTTATAGTTTTGCTGTATAATAATAATGATGGAATGAATGTTTTAAATATCATCTCTGCAGTTCTGCTAGTTCATTTCAGTTAAATTCATAACTTTATCACTTTAGACTTAATTTGTTAAAATCATTAATAGGTATTATAGTCAAACTTACAGAAAAAATTGTTAAATTCATTAAAATGCCACCTCGTCATACAAACAATTATAATAACTCAAACAAAATATTAACCAGCTTCATAAAAGACATCATAAATAGCTTCATGGATACTATGACAAACAATATCATAAATTATATCCTGAATAAGGGTTCTGTTGTGAAATTCTGACCTCCTAAAAACCAACAAACAAAAAAGAATAGAAAAATGCCCAAAATTCAGAGGGACAAAAATATAATTCTTAGTTGGTTTTACACGAAGGCAAGCCCTCCACCCTGAAATTGAGGGTCTATATCACCTTATCGAAATTTGATAAGAGCAAACATTCTTAAAGTGACCCCTTAATGTCGAATGCACTAAATATCAAAGACATGGAACAGCGATTTTTTTTCCCAGGGAAAAAAAATCACTGTTCCGAAAAAAAAAATGCAAACACAACATTAAGTGGGGGCCTTCACCACCCACGCCCCTCAATGTGGGGGGCTGTGTCCCCCTCACCCCCCTACTTAAGTATACCAACTCTGAGATCACACCACAGTGGAGGAAATGGCAAACTCTCAAAAATGGCCCAGCAATTTTTTTTCCCTGGGGAAAACAAAATCTCTGTTCCATGTCTTCGCTATATAGTGCATTCAATGTTTATGGGTCAATCAAAGAGTACTAGCTCTTATCAGCTTTCAATAACCTGATATATACCCAAAATTTATATACTCATATATATCAACTCCATGGGAGCACCAGCTCAAAGAAGAGAGCAATCTCCTAAAACAAGTGAATCATTGTGGTGCACACACAGAAATTGCACTAGCAATGATATCCTATTAAAAACAGATTTTGGTGTTATGCTGTTTGTCTTTTTTTCAGTGTGCTACTGATGCTCAAGCAACTTTACCTCAGGCAGTTGCAGGGAAGCCCCTAAATATGTACCATTTCCCCTAAAGAATTATGAGTTCATGCTTCTGTGCTTAGAATTGTGTATGCAGAATTGTGTATTTAGAACTCTATTGCAGAATCAAGTGTTTAGAATTCTTTCTGTAGAATTCTTTTTACAATTCTGTCTGAGCAAGTCTATTGTTTTGAATTTCATCTGTAGAATTCTTCATTTGCAATTTATCTTTGGAGTTCTACATCATAGAATTCTGTTTACACAAATTCATTTAGGGGCTTCAGTACTATAAATTCACTATTTAGAATTATGTGTTTAGCTTTAAATTATATCTGCAGAGCTCTATGTGTAGAATTTTATCTGTATAATTCTGTGTTTAGAATTCTAGGTGAATAATCAAATCTGTAAAATATCTGATGAATTCTATGTTTAGATGTGTTTTTTTAGAAAGGTATTTCTAGAATACTTTTTTTATGCTTGTTCATAATTCTGTGTTTAGTTATATAGCTGTTGAATGCTGCATTTAGAATTATATCATGAAGATTCTATGTTTAAAACTCTTCCTTGTGAGTTTGTTGATGAGAATTATATCCGTGTTACACTATGTTTAGGACTTTGTCATGAAATTCTACAGCTGAAATTCTGTCTATTGACAACTCTCATTAGACTTCTATGTTTGAAACTAAGCATTTAGTACTTGATCTGTAGCATTCAGTGTTTACAGTTCTATCTACAGAATTCTGTGTTAGAATTCTGATCTATAGAATCATATGCTTAGAATCCTAACTGCCAAATTATATATTTACAATCATCTGTACTCATTTTTTTGTAGAATTCTATATTTGGAATTCTATCTGTAGAAGGCTGTATAGAATCTATATGTATAGTTTTACCATTAGAATTCTCTCACTTTTGTTTAGTTCACAAACCTATTGTATCAACTTTCATTTGTTAAAATCTTAAATGATTATATTCAAACTTAGAAAATATTTTGCTATTAAAGTCACTACCACTTCTAGTCAGTATACAGGTATAACATCACAAATGAAACTGTAAATAACTTCATAAATCACATAATAAATTGCTTCATAAATGCTATGACAAAACATCATAAAGGACTTCCTAAAATATGTCCTACTTGCCTTATACAATTAAGAGTTTTGAATGCTATCTGTATAATTCAGTGTTTAAATTCTCATCTGTTCATGTCTATTTGTAGAATTCTGTAGCAACTCTATCCCTAGAATTCTTTTTGTAGGAGTCTGTGTTTTGAATTATATCCATAGGATTATAAGGTTGCAATTTTATCTTTAGAATCCTACCTGTAGAAAACTATGTTTATAATTCATCTAAGAATTCAGTATCAGAATTCACTGCTTAGACTTCTGTATATATAATTCAGTCTATTGTGCTCTGTCTGTTGAACTGTATCTGTTCATAGGTTCATAGGTTCATAGGCTGGTACTAGGCTATCAGCCCTGGGGCCTATACAAGCCTAGCCATAACAATTCCCTGGCTATTTCTTCCCACACTATTTACTTCCCTGGACCCCTGTCTAGCAGGGCGACTGACGTGATCCCTGGGGTGAATTTTCTTTCTCCCATCCAATCATCAAGGATCCTTTTGAAGAGGGCCATAGAGGCGCTCTGCTTGACATGTATGGGCAGTCTATTCCAGAGTCTGGGAAGTCTCTGCGTCAGGAACCTATCCCTCCAGCATGTTTTGTTTATTGTGATGACAAGATTTAGATCCCTGGAGCATATGGCTCTGAGGGATTGTGATTTCTTTAAGTGTAGCATGTCCAACAGCTCTGGATTTGACATGGCCTTGTATGTTAAGCAGAGATTGCCTCGGAGTAGATGATATGCAACAGAGTAACTGGAGTTTTTTAAGGTGGTCAACATAGGGCATCTGCTTTAGGCCTGTGATTCTTTTAGTGAGGTATTTCTGTGGCCGTTCCAGTTGTTGCAGATGTCTTGAGAGGTACATAGCAAATGGGGCATTGTATTCTATAATGGGTCTAATGAGGGATGAGTACAGTAGAACAATGACCTCCTTTTTTCTGGATGAAAAGCCCTTAGTGATGAGGTGTGCCACATAGAAGGATTTCCTGACTGTTGTGGCAATGTGGTTATTGAAGGTGAGACCACTGTCCACCTGTGTCCCTAAGTCTCCTATCACACTTTCGGTGTTTAGTGTACTGCCACCTATGTGATAATTCATGGGTACATGTTTTTTCTCAAAGGGGATAACTATACATTTCTTGGCATTGAGCTTGAGCCCATGGCTCTGGCACCAAGAATCTGTTTCTGTAAGGCCCTTTTGCAGAGTATCCACATCATTTGGGAATTCAATAATGGCTTCTAGTTTGCAGTCATCTGCAAACTTTGTTAGCCAGAGTCCCTTAGTGTTTGCCTGTACTTCAGAGAAGTAGATACCAAACAAGAGAGGTCCCAGGACTGAACCCTGAGGTACTCCACTTGTCACTTGCCTGGAGCTGGATTTGGAGTCAACAACTTTTACAGTGTGGGTTCTGTCAGTAAGCCAGTTGGCAACCCATCAAGTGATGTAGGGATTAATGCCCAGCTTATAGGTTCATAGGTTCATACTAGGCTATCTGCCCTAGGGCATTTATAAGCCTAGCCAGAGTGTGTTTGGCTTTCGCCACCCATTTTAAATTAATTTTGCTATGCCTTTTTTTGAGGTTAGTATACTGTGCCTCTGTCTAACAGTGACACAGAAGTGATAGCCGGGGTAAACCTACGATCTCCCATCCACTCATCAAGATTCCTCTTGAAGAGAGTCAATGTGGGACTCTGCCTAACCTGGACTGGAATTTTATTCCAGAGTGAAGGGAGCCTCTGGGTTATGAATCTGTCCCTCCAGCATGTCCTATTTATTTCAGTGCTGAGGTTCAAGTCTCTCGAGTGCGTAGCTCGATGGGATTTGGATTTTCTGAGGTGCAGCATGTCCATTAATTTCGGGTTGGACATGGCTTTATATGTCAGGCACAGATCGCCTCTGAGCAGGTGGTATGCTACTGAGTAGAGCTGGAGTTTCTTTACCCGGGCAGCATATGGCATCTGTTTGAGCCCTTTGATCCTCTTGGTGAGGTACTTTTGGGGTCTTTCCAGTTGCTGCAGGTGTCTGGTAAGGTACATCCCAAAAGGTGCATTGTACTCAATTATGGGCCTGATGAGGGATGAGTAAAGAGGTACGATGACCTCCCTGATCTAGATGTGAATCCCTTCATGATTAGGTGGGCTATATAAAATGTTTTCTAACCACTTTGGCCACATGGTTGTCAAATGAGAGATTGCTATCAACTTGGGTCCCCAGGTCCCTAATGACTTCTTCTGTACTTAATGGATTACCACCTATGTGGTAATTTGTGGGCACTTTGTTTTTGCCAAAGGGATGACTATACACTTTTGGCGTTTAGCTTGAGGCCATGGCTCTGGCACCAGTTGTCTGTTTCTATGAGGCCCTTTTGGAGGATGCTTGTGTCGGCTGGAGAGTCGATTGCAGTCATCTGCGAACTTGGTCAGCCACAGTCCTTCCGTGTTGGCCTGTACAGCCGAGAAATATATACCGAACAAGAGGTCCCAGGACTGAGCCTTGTGGGATGCCACTTGTAACTGGTTTGGAGTCTGACATGGCTCCAGCAATTCTAACCATGTGGGTTCTGTCCTTGAGCCAGTTTGCAACCCATCTAGTGACATAGGGTTTATATTTAAGCTGGTGAGCTTATCTATAATGCCAGTGGTATTGTATCGAAGGCTTTTGAGGTCCAGGTAGGCTGTGTGGACCACCTTCCCTCGTCAATGGCCTTGGTGACTGTTTCAAAGAAATCGACCAGGTTTAAGAGGCAGGAGCTGCCCTTAACAAAGCCAAACTGGGTAGGATCCAGTGTCTGTAGGTCCCCAATATCTTTATTTATGAGGTCCATGATGATCCTTTCCATAGCTTTGCAGACCAAGCTAGTCAGGCTTATGGGCGATAGTTTCCAGGATCCGTTGAGGCACCACCTTTGTGGAGAGGGACCACTGTTGCTGTATGCCACTCTTTGGGTACATATCCTGTAGTAAGGCTAAGATTGAACAGTAGTTTTATGTTTGGGTTTAGCTCTGCTTGGAGTTCATGTAGCCGGGACACCATCTGGTCCCATTGATGCTGTGTTTTTGCTTTGGAGAGGGCTCTTACCTGAGCATCTGAGATGTCAGGGGCAGCACTCTGTTGGGATAGATATTTGCCCTTTTGGTGGGAGAGGGAGAAGTTTGCACTGAACCTGTCAGCTAGGATGTTTGCAATGTCTGTGGGCTCTGTGTTTTTTTTGTCATTTTGGACTAATTCTGAGCATATCTGGGAATTCCCACCCAGGTTCCTAACATAACTAAAGAAAGCCTTGTGATTATCCTTAGTGTCCTGTGCAATTTTTCTCTCGAAGCTGGCCTTAGACGATTTTATGAGTGCCCGTAGTTTTTTGCTAATACTGATCAGAGATGCCTTCCTTTTTGGGATTTTGCTCTATCATGTAGTAGCTTCCTCCTTCTATTGTATAGTTTGTTTATGGCTGGGGTCCACCAGACAGGACATCTGCCTTTGAAGGATTGGGTCTTGGTTTTATTTGGGATTGCATGATCCATGCATTCCTGAAGGTGTTCATAGAATCGTTTATAAGCGATTCTATTTTCCACAGGCCGGGGCTTTGAAGGATTCGCCTCGGTTTTGGAAGTTTTTCACTGTGGTTTTCTGGGCAGGGGTGGGGTCGGGATGTGAATATCCAGTGAGATTAGTTTATGGTCTGATCTTACCAGTGAGGGATACACTTCTGGTCTGGAGCATAGTGTCCCCATGTTGGTGATGATCAGGTCCAGTATGTTTTCCCCTCTTGTGGGAGTGGTAACAAGTTGTTCCATAGCATTTGAGTTTATAAATTCTAGGAACCTTTGGGCTAGGGTGTTGGAGCTAGAGTAATGCTCCCAGTCTATGTTTGGGTAGTTGAAGTAATATAATGGTGTTTGGAGAGACCTTCATATTTTCCAGTATTCTCAGGAAGGCCAAGTGGGGTTCCTGTGTTTGGGAGGGTGGTCTGTAGCAGGCTATAAATTGGAAGGCAGTTTTACCCACAGTTAGTTGCACATGGATAGTCTCTGATGGTGCTGTGCCACCAACCTGGAGGTGTGGGTATCTTTGGCGAATATTGATACTCCCCCTTTGTGGTTCGGTCCAAGTTTTGGGGCCAAAAAGCATGGTATGAGGTATAACCTGGTAGTGCAGGGGTGCTCTCGGGAGCCTTGAACCAGGTTTCTGTTACTGCACAGATATCGATGTTCTCCATGCTAAGGAGAGTTTCGTGCATCTTGAGGTTTAGACTTCTGGCATTGAGTAGCATTACTCTTAGTTTCTTTTCCCTTGTGATACCTATGGAGGTGGGTTTGTCTTTTGAGCCTTGCCTAAAAAGGCACTATGGGGCAGAGCCTTTGCCAATATCTGAAAGCCCAGGGTGACAGGTGCAAGCGCATGTCATCCCAGGCTGACAGGCATTGGATCCCCTTTGAATGACACCAACACTTAAGCCAATTGTTGAAATTGATCATCTTGTCTTCATATTGTGGCATCATTCTTGGTGAGGGTAAGATGCTACTCAAGTTCAGGGTCATACCGGCCTGGGCTACATGCTCAGAGAGCTCCTCTATGTCTCTTTTCATGTAGTCCAGGGAGGTGCGTCTCAGGTCATTCACACCAGCATGGACAATGACTGAGTCATATTTGTACTTGCCTTGGAGTGACCTGAGTGCTTGTGTTATGTGGCGGATCCTAGCGCCCGACAGGCAGCTCACCGTGACCTTCTCCTTGTTCAGCCTGGTGGCGGCAGTGTGCCTGACGATAGAGTCACCTATTACAAGTTTATCAGGTGTGTTGTTTAGCCTTAAGGGTTGTGACTGTTCAGCACACTGGCTTTGTGAGTTATGTGTTGCACGTGTTTTGTTTTGTGGTAGAGGTTGCTTGGGTGTCTGCTTTGGAGGTCTCTGCTGCTTAGGCAGATTTTTATTTAGAGCCTCTGAGTATGTTTTGTGTGTTTATGTGTTTGGTTTGCTGTCGTGGTAGGTCTATGTGAGATTGGAATTGTAGTGAGTGTGGTTTCCTTCTCCTCCTGACTGGCCAGTATTGAGTTGAGAGAGCTTAGCCTCCAGTTTGGCTATATGGTTGCATCTCTCACATGTGTTGGAATTTGTTGGGAGGAGGAGAGGGTTGTCTGTGTACATGAGGCAGTTGTAACATTGCCTCAAGATTCCCAGATTCACCAGATGGACAGGAGAGGAGATTGACAACTGACCTTTGGACATGCTAGAATAGTATTGGGAATTCCTTTATAATTGAAAAAGGGCCAATGGGGACAAGGTACTCAAGGGGAGTTTGTGAGGGTGTAGTGCTTTTAATTTTTTGAGCTGATTTATATAATTGCTTTAGTGAGCAAGTGCCAGGTAACTTAAATGCAATGTGTTACAGGTAACTTAAATGCAAAAACGACAAACAGTAACTTTCTTTCAAGTGAAACAAGGAAATAAGTACAGTAAGCAATGCAGATATCATTAGGGATCCACAGAAGTGCTAAAAGGCCGCGTTTTAGGTGGAATTAGCATTTCAGGGAAATAAACAAACAACAAGCATACAAATAAAGCTAGATTCAGCAGGCCTGGATCTAGTCTATGCTACAGCAAACAAGGTGTACCAATTTCAGTAAGAAACAGTTAGAATATGCCGGCACTATAAGCCTCTAACCAGAAATTCCCTGCTCTGAAGGGCAGAGTCCAGCCTCTCCTCCCACAAGAGTGCAGACCGCAATCCTTCTTAACGTAAAATAACTGGCCTGAAGCCCAAGTGCTTAAACCAGAACTAATAAACTTTTAGAATAACAGACACTGAGCTCTCAATCAGCAGTTCCCAACTTAGAAGTATGTAAGCTACCTGTCCTGCCACCACAGTGCAGGCCACAAACCTTCCTAATGTAAAACAACTGGTCTGAAGCCCAAGTGCTTAATCCAAAAGACTTAGAAATGATAGCTACACTTTAATCAAGTTACTACCAGCAGTAATAAATACAACTGAATACTTTAAAGAATGCCTGGATTAGTGCTCAAGTTATACAAACAAAGCTAGATTCAGCAGGCCTGGATCTAGTCTATGCTACAGCAAATGAGGTGTACCAATTTCAGTAAGAAGCAGTTCAAATATGCAGGCACTATAAGCTTTAACTAGAAATTCCCAGCTCAGAAGGACAGAGTCCAGCCTCTCCTCCCACAAGAGTGCAGAACACGAACCCTCTTAATGTAAAATAACTGGCCTCAAGCCCAAGTGCTTAAACCAGAATTAATACACTTTTAGAATAACAGACACTGAGCCCTCAATCAGCAGTTCCCAACTTAGAAGGATGTAAGCTACCTGTTCTGCCACTACAGTGCAGACCACAAACCTTCCTAATGTAAAACTGGTCTGAAGCCCAGGTGCTTAAACTCAAAGGCTTACAATGAGTTACACCAAGCAGTAATAAATACAACTGAGTACTTTTAAGATGACGCAAAAGCAAAATAAAGTAGGAAAAAACACAAATACAGTAAAAGCAGATAATTTTTTTTTTTTTTTTTTTTTTTTGGAAAGAGAGAAAGGAAGTTTTCTTAGTAAGTTTATCTATGATTCCAGAGTGGAGGATGGTGTCAAAGGCCTTGGCGAGGTCCAGATAGGTTGTGTGGACTGCCTTACCCTCGTCCACGGCTCTGGAGACTGATTCGAAGAAGTCAATAAGGTTCAGGAGACAAGAACGGCCCTTCACGAACCCAAACTGGGCGGGGTCCAGTGTTTTAAGGTTGCCAAAGTCTTTGTTTATAAGTTCCATGATAATACATTCCATGGCCTTGCAGATCTGTAGAACTGAATTCTTGTAATTCTGTTTGTAGGATTCTCTGTTTAGAATTCTATCTATAGAATCCTAGATGTAGAATTCTATCTGGTTTAGAATTCTACATATAGAATATTATTATTGGGTTTACTATGAATAATCATAATAATCATATCTAGTTTAATCAATATATAATAACCCAGCTCCAAAATATCTAAAACTTTGGGAAGTTACTACTAAAACATTAAAACTATGGTGTTGTGTCTTTCGGCTTTTCCCGATTAGGGGTCGCCACAGCGGAATTCCGGTCCGCTAATGATTGGCAGTAGATTTCTACGTGCTGAGTTGCTGGCCCTGATGCACAACCTTCAACAAAGGTATGCCCATTCATGCATGTCTCCACACAGAAGACGCTCTAGCTGAGAATCAAACAGGACAACGTCTTACTGTGAGGCAACAACACTACAGCAGCTAAAATAAAGATCACAAAACACAAACACATTTCCTGTTTGCAGGGGAAGCCATCTGTAACCCCCCCCAAAAAAATTGGTTGCAAGATCCTACACTTCAAACTGTACATATATCCAAGATCACAAAAGATAGAATAATGAAACAGAGTATAAAGGATTAGTACAGATAAAATCACTTTAGCTAGCAGATCTAGTTGACAGTCTCTCTCTCTCTGATACCCTCTGTAAAAGGAAAAACTTAAAAGATCAATGCACGTTAGGTTCAAGCAAGGCACCCTTTATTACTTGCAGCAAGGAGACAAAGCATATAGGTACAAGGTTTGTCTAACTTTCTGGTGGTCAGTATATTATTCTTATACAGTTCTCTTCATGTCACATAGAAAATGTTACTAATTTACTGCTGACGTAGTTGGACACAGCTTTCTGTATGTTACACAAAAAATGTTACCAGGCTTATTGCTGACATGGTCAGATTATTGCTGTCTTGCAAAAACATTTGAGAAAAACAACCTGGCCTTGGGCTTGTCACTTCAATTTTTCCATTGTACAATTCTAATACATGCGATACATTTTGTCTAGATTCAAGGTACATTTCTAGCTTTGGTACAAGTAGTGCTGACTATAGTTTAAGCTTTCAAACATCTATTGTTTTCTTTATCAAGACTTCTAGCAGCTGCACATTTTCTCATGGCATAAGCAGAAATAGAATGTCTCTTATTAAGTTTCTGGTTGCTGCACATATTTTCATTGCATAAGCAGAATAAAGTGTCTTTTATTAAGTTTCTAATAGCTGTGCAGATTCATGCAGTATGAACAGAATAAATCTATTAACCCTTTTAAGCCTTTAATGTACTAAGCATGCACATTGCTATTATGCATTTTCCTAACATTTCCCCCCTTTTAATACTTTTATTCTACTTTCAAAACAAGCATAAACAGTTTTTTCTTCTCTTAACCTCTTCCTACTCAGGATTTGCAGTTAAGAGAGTCATTTAGTTTAAACCCATGAAAGCATTTTCAATTTTTCAGTAACTCTTCGAGTTCGGCATCTTGGTATAAGGTTTCCGAAACTGAAATGTCTACAAAATTTTTGATTAGTCCTTTTATGCAGGGGATGCAGCAGCACCCACACACCATCAGTAGAGCTATCCCTACACAGATGGCAATCAGAATGTTCATCAGGATACTGCCCCACCCCCCAAACAATTTCTGGAAAAAGTTCATCAATGGATTTGGTCCTGGTTTGGTCATGGCCGACACTTGCTGGATTACCTCAAGATGGTTGTCTATCTCGTGTTTGTGGTCAGGAATATACAAACAGCACTCCTCCTGGATTAAAGCGCAAGTACCTCCTCTCGTCGCTAGGGTGAAGTCAAGAGCCATGCGATTTTGAAGTACCACTGTTCTCATGGCAGTCAGTTCATCGGTTACCAATTCTAGGGCAGAAAAGGTTGCATTACTCATTATTTTGAGAAGTGTAGACAATTTTCTCAGTTCCCAGATTGATTTTGTTGCTCCATATGCTGGTAATATGCCTGCCCACGATATGACAGTATCACTCAGATCCATGTGTGATAGTCCTTTGTTATTTCCAGGTCCTAAGTCATGATGGTATTTCCAGGGTGCATTGATTTGTCCCACTGGTTTGACAGGCTTCTTGATTTCTCGGACATTCCGAATCTTCCCTTGAGGTAAAACTGTCATGTGTCGTATGGCCGGAACCAGGTATCCCAAAAAACAACTGCCGGACCAATTCTCGGGTAGCCATTTATATGCTTTTCTTCTGCATATAAAGTAACAATCTTCCACATTAGTAGTAACTTTACTATACCTTGCTCTGCATGAAACATTTTTCTGTCGATTATAGACAGTTGTTTGTAGAGATCAGCATTAAGTTTTACTTCTTTAATTGTCCTATGCATCAGTTCAACAAATGAATCATAGCTCATGTTGCAATAGAATTTGATGTTATCGGATTTAGTGTAGCATCTATAGGGAACAGTTACATTGCAATAGCTCCAACCCACCTTGACTGTATCATTCTTATAAAATCACACAGTTCCTTTCTGTCGAATAGACAAGTGCAATGCTACCTTATCTTTTGATGTGACATCTGATGTATCATGAATTAAGTTTTCCCAGGTCTTGTTAGCCCCTAGGGGATCTGCAGTTAACAGTAGCCCCCCCATATGCTGTTGGTAAAGCCATGCAAATCCAGCAATTCGAAACATTGAAGGTTTCAGCATACACATATTTAATTGCCTGGTAAGTATTAAAGTTCGGGTGCCACTCTGCATGCTTATTTAGTTCTACTTGAGTGGCTGAGAAAAGAAATGGCCAAAATAAAAAGATTATTGTCACCAGTACAGTCAACAGGATGGTCATGTAATATTTTTGTGGAAACAGTTGTTCTGCATTTCTGTTTTCTCCGGTTCTTCCAAGTAGGTGTATTTGGATCTTACTGGATTCCATCATCTTATTTTGGACACGTGATCTTACTCTCTGCCCTAATAGGACCTTCAGCACCGATGGTTTCTTCACTGGGATTGAGACGGATCAGTCCTATTGATCTGACCCCCCTTTGTAGCCAGACTTTGTGCTTAGGGTCCCGATGGAGAGGTAAGATCTTTGTCCATTTCAAAGTTCTTTACCAGCTTGCAGTGTGTCAGGTGTATCCACAAAGCTCGTTCTGCTATTTTGACTGCAGTAGGTGTCAAAAGAAGCACCTGGTAGGGACCTTCCCACCTTGGTTATGCCCAGTTCTTTTGCTTCACGATTTTAATCCATACCCAGTCTCCTGGCGTCACTGCCACTTCCGATGTTTCGGTTTGTTTTTTATCTAAAACAGAATTTGACTGCAACAGATGTTTAGAACTCAACAACTTTTTCATATATTCAGCTAGTGTAAAATCAGCTTCCTGGTCTGATGACATGAGAAGTTTCCACTGGGGTGTATAATAAGCTCTTCCAAACAGTTTTTCAAAAGGAGTCAATCCTTTTGCTGTAGGGACAGTTCTCATGCTCAACAGTGCCAGGGGTAAACAGTACAACCAAGTTTTTCCTGTCTCAGCTATTAATTTTCTCAATTTGCTTTTTAATATACCATTATGCCTTTCAACCAGCCCTGCAGACTGTGGATGGTATGCACAATGACTTTTAAAAGAAATACCAAAATGCTTACTTAACTGCTGTATGGTTTGATTTACAAAATGTGTACCATTGTCACTGTAGATTCTTTCCGGAATGCCAAACCTAGGAATAATTTCCTTGACAAGTACTTTTGCCACTGTAGCTGCATCCGGATTTTTGGTTGGAAAGGCTTCCACCCACCTGGAAAACATATCTATAATGACAAGACAATACTTTTTATTTTCACATTTGTTCAATTCTATGAAATCCATACAGATAGTGTGAAACAGATATGGTGGTGTGGGGAAACTCCCTTACTTGGGCTTTATCGCCCCCTGTGCATGATGTTTGTTACAAATCTGACACATCAAACAAAATTTTTTAGAGTAGTTTGTAAATCCATACGTTGTGAACACTTGGCTCACCAGCTGTACCATCCCCCCTGTTGAGACATGGCATTGCCCATGGCTCAACAATGCTGCATAGCGAAACAAATTAGAGGGTAGTATTGGTTTTCTTTCTTTAGAGATGTACAGCCCTTTTTCGAGGATTGCGCCTCGTTTTATCCATCACTGTTTCTCAGCTTGCGTAGTGAGTGTCTGCATTGTTTTTAACATGTCTAGATCTAAGGTTTCAGATGGTTGCAATTCCTTATTTAAAAGAAATACTTCTGTGGCCGCTTGTTTTGCAGCTGTATCAGCTTTCGCATTACCTTTTGAAATCCTATCCTGTTGCTTGGTGTGAGCTGTACATTTGCAAATGGCCACTTTCTGAGGTAACTGAATAGATTCTAAAAGATCTAAAATAAACTGTGCATGATTTATAGGTTTGCCAGTAGATGTTATCATTCCCCGTTTTTTCCACTGTTGTGCAAACATATGTACAGTGGAAAAAGCGTACTGGCTGTCAGTAAAAATGTTTCCACATTTACCCTTTTCTAGGGTACATGCCTGTGTCAGGGCAATCAATTCTGCTGCCTGTGCAGATAGATAGTGTGGTAAAGATTTTGCTTCTACAATCTCAGTATCAGAGACTACTGCATATCCTACTAGGTTTTTTCCTGCAGGACCCCTTTTGCACAAGCCATCCACGTAATATGTCACCTCAGCACTGTCCAAGGGGACGTCCGTGAGATCTTTTCTAGGTAGGGTCTTTTGTTCAATTACCTGCAGGCAGCGGTGGGGTGTGCCATCTGCAGGGGTTGGGAGCAACGTAGAAGGGTTCAAAGTTGTACATCATTCAATTGTCATATGAGGTTGGCTCAACAATATAGTCATGCAGGAAAGATGCCTAGAAGGGGAGAGATATGCCACTTTTTCTTGCAGTAAAATGATCGCAACTGCATGGGGCACTCTCAAAGTGAGAGGGTGGAACAAGACTACTGAGGCTGAAGCCTGCACTGCCATTGCAGCTGCAACTACTGCTTGTACACAGTGGGGTAAGGATTGTGCCACTGGGTCCAGTTGTGATGAATAGTAAGCAATGGGGCATTGCTTATCCCCATGCTGTTGTGTTAATACTGATGTCATGTAACCCTGCTTGCAATCTACAGTCTGGAAAAAACGTTTATGGTAGTTTGGCAATCCCAGAGCTAGTGAGGACACTATTAACTGCTTTAGTTTACAAAAGGTAGACTCTGCCTCTGGTGTCCATTGTAACAAATCCTGCGCTGCCATAGGTGTCTTATATATAAGGTCAGTTAAGGGTGCTGATTCCAAAGCATAGTTTGGAATCCAGCTTCGGCAAAAATTAGTTGCACCCAGGAAGGACATCATTTCCTTCTTGGTAGTGGGTTTTGGTGCTTGTAAAATTGCTACTTTTCTGTCTTCATCTAACATTCTACCTTCCTTGGATATTACATATCCTAGGTATTTAACCTATTTTTCCAGAGTTGCAGTTTGTCTTTGTTTACCTTATGTCCCTCAGCAGCTAAAAATCATAGAAGTACTATGGTATCTTCCTTACAATCCTGTTGGGTGGGGGCCGCCAGCAGAATGTCATCAACATAAAGTAAAACCTGGCTACCTATTGGTGGGTTGAATCCCGCCAAGTTGCTTGCCATTTCTTGTGAGAATATAGTTGGACTTTCACAATATCCCTGTGGTAGGCGTGTATATGTATATCTTTTTCCCTGAAATGTAAATGCAAACCAATACTGGCTATCAGGGTGTATCAGTATCGAAAAGAATGTGTTGCTAATGTCTACCACAGAAAAATACTTTTGTTGAGGTTTTAAGTCATTCAACAGGGTGTGTGGATCTGGCACTATGGGTGCCCTTGGTATTACCGCATCATTTACAGCTTGCAAATCCTGGACCATACGCCATTCTCCATTGGCTTTTTTAACTGGAAATAAGGGTGTGTTACATGGTGAATCGGGAGATTCTATTAGTATCCCTCCTTTAAGTAAGAATGCTATAATAGGCTTTATCCCTGCCTCTGCATCTTTTCTTAAGGGATACTGTCTTTTTTGTGGTCTGAATGCTGACTTTGGCATGATAGTGACCTGTACGAATGAGTCCTACATCTGATTTCCCTGTTGACCAGAGAGTCGTATAAGCGTTTTCTTTTCTCCCTTTAATATAGTGTCCATCATGTGTCTTTGCTAGATTGTAAGTGCACAGCTGGTTGGTCTGAGAGTTATCCAATTCAATTTTTGCACTGTATCCCCTGTCCTGACAGTTCTAGTTCTATCTGTTTCTCCCATCTCATGGCTTTTTCTCCTAGGTCTGCCCATTTTATATTTTTGTTTTTAGTTAAACTAACGTGGTAATCGATTAGATCTATAAAGTGCAAAAAACTCCTGGGGCAGTGAACAGCTGGCTACACTGTTCCCTTCTGTGTCCGAGTGCAGGTTACGCAGCATCAATCTATTTGTATGATTCATAAATAATTCTTTCTCATATTCCTTATCAGGTCCTGGTGTGTTACAAAAATACAGGGTACAGTGCAACAGGTGTTGCTTGTCAATGTCAAGGGAGGGAAACTTACTGATGGCTATGCTCATTAGTTCCTCGGTTACAGTCCCTGGACCAGTCATAACCAAGTCCTGGCTGTACCAGTAAAACATTTCACCCTCCAATTGCACCACAAAGGTATTATTTTGTCACTGTGCTTCCATACCCTGCATGGTTGGGACTACTGCTATACCAAATATCTGCATGAGGTCTCTGCCCAAGAGATTTACTGGGCATTTTGCAGAAACTACAATTTTGCTTTTCTGTGTTAATCCTGAAACTGGATCAGTTATTGCAATGCTATGGGAGAGAGGCTCCTGATACAGCTGTCCATTAGCTGCTTTGATCAGTATGTAATCAGGTGACTCTATGTTTTCTGGTAGTTTGGAGGGGTGTATCAGGGTCCGTGATGCCCCTGAATCACACAAAAATTTGACCTCCCTTCCTTCTACCAAGAGTGTAACTTCTGGTTTTGTGTCTGATAAATAGAGTTCTAAGCTCAACAAAGCTAGGTCTAATATTTTGTTTTCTTCATTGTCACTAACTTCCTGCACTTCCTCTACTCCCTCGTTCACATTCTCATTTGTCCTTTCTTTGCTAGCCCCTTCTAGTGATTATTGACTATCACATAGTCAGTCCTCATCCTCCTTGTCTTCCGTTGTTGCCTTCTTATTTTTCCTGCAATCCCTTGCCAAATGTCCCTTTTTACCACATTTAAAACATTCTCCCCTTTTCTTACGCCCTTCAAAGTCCTCTGATCGCTGATCAGACTGCTTGTTTCCCTGTGCATTTTTCTTGCCCTTTTTCCCAGACTGTACTACATAAACTTCTGCTCCATCTTCTACAGAAAATACTTGAGCTTTCTTTTTCTTTTTGCTATTAAAATGCCTTTCGGCATGTCTAGCATATTCAAGTTATGATTGTAACCTGCTGGTACGATGGTCTACCATGTGTTTTGTAATAAAACTGCTTATAGGCGTACTACTGCCTTTCAAAAATGGATTCTTTAATTGCTGTTCATATGGGGAATCTTGTGTTTGATCTTCAGGAACCTGCATTCCACAGTAGTTATTAAAACATTCTAACAATCTGGCATAGTACCAGTCAATTGTTTCACCTTCTTGTTGGATGCATTGATTAATGCAAGTCCAGTCTGCCCTAGGTTTCCATTTTTCAGACATGCGGTCTGTAAGACCTTTTACTCTTGTGTCTAATTCTGCGCTGCTATGTGGGAGGGGTCTTTGTGCAGCGTCACGAGGGTTCCAGTTGCCACAAATCATGTACCAATCTGGCCCTACAATTTGTCTAACTACTTTTTCTACTTCTTCTCCATTTAAGTTATAACTTAACCTCATTCCTTGTAAGTCTTCTGAGAATTTTCTAAAATTAATCTTCGGATGGGGAATTCCCTCAGTGGCTTTCCAGATATCTTCAAGAGTCCAAGGTCTATATACTAAGATAGTTGGGTCCTGATTGTCCTGACCTGCCTGAGGATTAGGTACTTCTATAAGCGGGCATATTTCTTCTTCTTCTCCTATAGGTCGTGAATTCTTAACTATTTGCCATAACTCAATATCTTCTTCTGAATTATTTGCCTTTGTTCGGAACCTGGTCCCGATCGGATCTCTGATTTTAGTTAGTTTTAGTTTTATAATACCTCTATCTTCAGTGACCACAGGATATAGTGGGGGTGGACTAACCTGTTCACTTGCTTCATATTCTGGTAAGGGAGGCGGAGGTGCTGATGCTATTACTAAGTTATTATCCTCCTTATCTAAAAACATTGCTTTTGAATATTTGTTCCTTTGGTCCCTACGGTTTACTTCCTCCAGCCACCTGAATTCCTAACCGCCGTTGCTTTTTTACCTGACCGTTGGAATCATTTTTGAGTTGTTTGATAAGTCTGATAAGTGATGATTTTTCTAATTTTCCGTCGAATTCATATTTATTAACCCATTTTGAAAAATATCTAATATTATCGGCGCGTTACGACTGCATATATTTTGTGTCTTCCGTTAATGGCGGGCTCTGGGGTGTTTTTGTGCAATTATTACCCATTTTATTTTACCTTTGATTGTTACGTAACTTCTCTTAATTTTTAACGTGTACCACGGATTTTGTTATAGTCTCTTCAGAATGACTGCCTACTTATTCTGTTTCTCCTGATCTATGACAAAACAGTACTCTTTTTTTATCCCTGACTGTAAGAAAAATACAATATGATAAAAAACAATACACATCTAGTCCCTGATCTGAAACAGAAAACAGAAAAAAGTAGATTCACCTTACCTGAGCCCACGTGATTGATCACCGATTTGCAGAGACCCATCCTTCAGTCACAGATCAGAAAGTGGCTGGCCTCTTTTGATGAGAATTCAGTCGGAGGACTTTTCATATAAGAAGAACCGATTTGGTTTCTTCCCTGTACGGTTTCAGCCACCTGGCCATCTGATCTGAGGCGAAGAGAGGGTTCCGGCTCGAGGGACCAATCTGTAAAAGGAAAAACTTCAAAGATCAATACACGTTAGGTTCAAGCAAGGCACCCTTTATTACTTGCAACAAGGAGACAAAGCATGTAGGTACAAGGTTTGTCTAACTTTCTGGTGGTCAGTATATTATTCTTATACAGTTCTCTTCATGTCACATAGAAAATGTTACTAATTTACTGCTGATGTAGTTGGACACAGCTTTCTGTATGTTACACAGAAAATGTTACCAGGCTTATTGCTGACATGGTCAGATTATTGCTGTCTTGCAAAAACATTTGAGAAAAACAACCTGGCCTTGGGCTTATTTTAGCCCACCTTGTCACTTCTATTCTTCCATTGTACAATTCTAATACATGCGATACATTTTGTCTAGATTCAAGGTACATTTCTAGCTTTGGTACAAGTAGTGCTGACTATAGTTTAATTTTCAAACATCTATTGTTTTCTTTATCAAGACTTCTAGCAGCTGCACATTGTCTCATGGCATAAGCAGAAATAGAATGTCTCTTATTAAGTTTCCAGTAGCTGCACATATTTTCATTGCATAAGCAGAATAAAGTGTCTTTTATTAAGTTTCTAATAGCTGTGCAGATTCATGCAGTATGAACAGAATAAATGTATTAACCCTTTTAAGCCTTTAATGTACTAAGCATGCACATTGCTATTATGCATTTTCCTAACACCCTCCCTGTGGGAGGAATAAAGAAGCCTTGTTGAAGTTTCAAATAGTTTATTCAGTTAAGTAGGTAGATGCATATGTATCAGAGAAAGAAAGTCTCTTAGATCTACTTGCTAAAGTGGCTTTATCTGAACTAATCCTTTGTACTCTGTTTCTTGTTGTCCATGTCATCCTCTGGGTCACAGGCGGGATACCAGACTGACTCATGCTTTTTTGATTACCTCTATTCTCTTAAAGTTAGTATAATGGTGAGAAAGTAAACAAAATACAGCACTCACAGTTTTCTAACCTTCATTACAAAATATTAGTGACCTTCCAGTGATGTTGTTCTGAATGTCAGTCAAATGGCCATTAAAAAAACAGACTTCCCACAAAATCATATATTTAGAATTCTATATGTACAATGGTGTGTTAAGAATTCTATAACGAATATTATATGTTTAAAATTCTGTTTTAGCAAGTATGTGTTTATAATTCTATCCATATAAGTCTTATATTGCTATTTGCAAACATATGTGTTTAAAACTGTATCTGTAGAATTATATGCTTAAAATTCTATTCTAGACAATTCTGCATTTAGAAATGTATCTACAAAATTTGATTTACAGGAGTCTCTGTTTATAATTCTAGCTGTGTACTCTGATATTTAGAATTATATTTGAAGATGCATGAGTTTACAATAATATATGCAGAATTCTTTACTTAAACTTCTATTTTATTTTTATTTGATTTATTTATTTATTTTTATTTAACATTTGTTAACCGGGAAAGTCCGACTGGACACTAGTCCTTTTTCAGCGGAAGCCTGGGGAGAAAAGCTCCACTTAAAATAAAACTAATACAACAGAGAAACAAGTAGAATATAATCAACACAGTAAAACACAATTAAATTTAGAATATAGGTCACTTAGTGTGATTAGAAACATAATACTATATATCATTTATAACATTTGTGTTTATATGCATGACTTGTAAGAATTACACTCATATAATATCAGCATAAGGAAACATACTGGATTAGTCAGGAGCCATACACGGACATATCCAGTTTTTGGATAGGTGAGTTTTCAGTAAAGCTTTAAAATGTGATGAGGTTGTGGTGGATATTATACTAGGAGGTAAATTATTCAGATTTTAGCTGTACAGTTGGAGAAGAGGGATTCCCCAGCCTGATTATTGGCAATGGAGACTTTTATCAGGGATTTATTATTGGCTCTTGAAGTTCTGGTACTGGAGTATGGTTGTAGCAGATTTTGTAGGGCAGGTGCCCTTTCTTTCTCGTAGAGTAATTTATGGGCCACGGATAGTTGGTTGTAAAGTAGGAGTTGAGGAAACTCTAGCCAGTTAAGCTGCCTGAGTGATATGCAGTGATGTGATTTGGAGTTTGAGGTGGCAGCAAATCTTGTAATTTTATTATAACATGTTTCAAGTTTTGTGAGGTCAGATTTCCTAAGGTTGGTGAGAATCGGAGATGTATACAGAAGGGTTGAGATTAAGTGTGTTTGAGCTATGGTGGCTTTAGTGTTGTTTGTGAAGTAAAGTTTATTCCTATACAGGGTACTTAGTTTTTTGTGGACTTTTTAATAGTATGAGCTATGTGGAAATCAAATCTCATGTTATTGTCAATTTCAACACCTAACAGCTTTATATGGACAGTGGGTGAAATGATGGTTTTGTTATTCGATACTGAATGCGGAGAGGGCTGTTATAGCTTTGGCAGGATGAAATAGCTTACATTTTGTTTTGTTGGGATTCAGGATGATGTGGGAGCTAGTTAGCCGGTTTTCAATTGCAAGGAATGAGTTTTGGATGAGTACTTGTAGTTCTTAAATAGTAGGGGCAGTGCAAATTACTGTGGAGTCATCAGCATACTGAATTAGGGATGCCTGTGAGACTGACGTATGGAGGTTATTTGTGAATAATGAGAAAAGGAGGGGACCTAGTATAGAGCCCTGGGGGACACCTATGGTGGTAGGTAAAAGGGGTGATAGTTCTCTTTGCCACTGTACTGCTTGCTGTCATCCAGTCAAGTAGTCTTGTAACCAGTCAAGTGAATATTGGGAAAGGTTTAGTGAAGAAAGGGTGGTAAGGAGTTTGCTGTGGGAGACCATATTGAAGGCTTTTGATAGGTCTAAGAAAACAGAGGATACATATTTGTGATTATTTCTGTGTTGATTTATTGTATTGGTGAAAGATAATAGGGCAGTGGTTGTACTGTGGTTTGGACGGAAACCATGTTGTGACTGAGTTAATGGGTTATTTGTCTACAGGTAGTGCATGAGCTGTGTGTGGACAATTCTCTCTAATAGTTTGGACAGTGGGGATAAGATAGCAACAGGTCAGTAGTTGGCTAGGTCAGTACAATTACCTCCTTTGTGAAGTGGGATTATGTGGGAAGTTTTCCATAAGTTTGGGATTTTGTGTTCCACTATGGATCTGTTTATGAGTATAGAAACTGGATATGCTATTGCTTTGACTGCTATTTTTAGATATTGAGGGGGTAAATTGTCAGTGGCTAGAGTAGTAGGTTTCAATTTAGAAAGCATTTTTGTTATTGTTTTAGTTGAGACTGGATGAATAGAGAAGGAGGTTTCAGCTTTATTGGGAGTTGGACTGTCTAGGATTGTGGAGGTTGGTTGTTTTCTGGATAGGGCTATTACTGATTCAGCAAAGTATTTGTTGAATTGGGTAGCTATGTTGTCTGTATTATTTGAGGTAGTGGGTTGTGGGGTAGTTGCTTTACCTGGATGAAGTATGTTTTTTATTGCTGACCAGAATATTTGAGGCTTTTTATGGTGTTTATTTGGATATCAGTATAGTATGTCATTTTATCTTGTTTGATTTGTTTCTTAGCTTTGTTTCTGAGCCCTTGGTAGTTTTGTGTGGCAGTATTAGATTTAGTTCTGCATGTCCTCCCCGCAGATGAGTGAAGTTAAAGACATGCTGGTAGGTATGAGTGTGAATGGGTGTGCCTTTCTTGAAGGTTGTGTGTCCGGCTGGCAACTCGGCACTGTAAAAATCCACTGCCAATCATCAGCAGACCGGAGTTCCGATGTGGCGACCCCTAACCAGGAAAAGCTGAAAGACATTTGTTTCATAGCTATGTTTCTGAGCCCTTGGTAGATTTGTGTGGCAGTATTAGATTTAGTTTGGTACCACAGATTCCATGCTTTATCTCTTGCTATTAATAGAGACCTTGTTTCTTTCTTTAGCCATGGGGCATAGTTAGATTTTGCACGTATGGTTCTGACAGGAGTGTGAGTAATTAGAATGAAGAGGAAGGTTTTATTGAAATGATGGACAGCATCTTCCAGGGGGAGATGTTTCTGTGGTAGCCAGTTTTATTGAAATGATGGATAGCATCTTCCAGGGGGAGATGTTTCTGTGGTAGCTAGTTGGAGTGGATTAGGGAGCTGATAAAGTTTTTGGGGTTAAATTGTTTTGTACTTCTTATTTGTTTGTAAATTACTTGTTTCATTGAGTTGATTCATTGTCTGATAATATAGGTTGGGAGATTATCACTTTGGCAGTCTGGGAGACAGGTATGCAGTTTGTTAGTTAATATCTGGTCTAGTATGGATTGTTTATTGGATGTTCTACTTATCCTGGTAGAGCTTTGTATGAGCTGGTTAACGCTACACAGATTAATGTGATTAGTGGGATTTTGAGAGTTACAAGCTGACCAATCTATATTAAAGTCTCCTGGGATAATCATTTCTTGGGGTAGGGATTTGTCAGCCCAGGTTAGTATGTTTTCCATTATAATGGTATTTTACCAGGAGGGATGGATGTTCCAATCAGATTGATATGTTTGTGTTCAGTGTAACTTTAGCAAGTAATACTTCTGAGTTGTCAAAAGATGGGATGTCTTGTTTAGAAGTTTCTAATGTTAGATGATTTTTATATAGAAAAGCAACACCGCCACCCTTTTTCCCTAATCTGTTAAGCCATAGGATATTATACCCAGGAGGGAGAATCTCATTATTGGAAGTGAAAGGTTTAAGACAGGTTTCAATGAGTAGGACTATATCTGGGGAGTATTGTGCTAGATTGGCATGTAGTTCCTGAATTTTGTTGTTGATACTTCTAATATTAAGGATTAGAATTAGAAGATCAGATTTGCTCCTAGTGGGGATTGTTGAGCATTGTGTCTGTTTGAAATATGTAGAGCAAGAAGATGGTCTCTCCACGATGTAATAGATGAAAAAAATTTCCAAAAAAAACAAGTAAGAAATATTTAGTAGTAGAACAGGTGGGTTTTGTATGTGGGCCAGGGATGGGATGAATATTACCACTGAGAGCTAAGTTGGAGGTTATAAAGATCAGAGTTTTTAGAAATCTAAGTATTTGTCTCTTGTGTCTTATAGAAGGAGTAGTTGTGGTAGCATGAGGTAGTAGGGAATAGCAAGTGATATGTTGAATCTTTATGTTAAAAATGGATGGTGATATAGTGATGTTAGGAGTTGTCTGAGTTAAATTAATATGTGCAGAGGTAGTGTGGTATGAGACTGGTTGTTGAATGGTTTGAATTATATCTGTGAACTTAAGTATTTAAAATTCAATCTGTAGAAGATTCTTTGGAATTCCATTTGTACAATTATATCTGTAGAACTGAGAGATAAGAATTCTATCAGTATGATTCTGTGAATAGAATTCTACCACTATAGTGCTGAGGGTAGAGTATCATGTGCAAAATCTTATTTAGAATTAATGTCTAGAATATTTTATATATAATTCCATATTTGAATTATATCTTGGAATTCTGTCTGTAGAATTCTGTGTTAAGAACTTTAATAAAACTTTACTTGTATAATATTTATTTTGAATACTGTCAACAGAATTATGTCAGTTCAGTTCTCAAGTTATTATTTCAACTTAAGGTTGTTACAAGCATGTGTAGTTTTAATTCTCAAACTTAGACAGTGCCTAGCTATTAAAGTAATTAAAAATGTGAGCTCTGTATAAACCCAGTTTCAACATCAGAAATGAAATATTAAACAACTTCATAAATGGCATCACAAATAGCCTCACAAATATGATTTAGCCCTGCATATAAACTTCAAGGCTTAGAATTCTATCTGTAAATTCAGTTACTAGAATTATAGTTGTATAATTCTGTATGTTGAATTCAGTGTATAGTATGCTATGTTTACATTTCTATCTCTTGTATTCCATGTTTAGAATTCTGCCTGTATAATTCAGTGTTTATAATTATAGGTACTGATTTTTTTCTTTTCTCTTTTGTTTAGAGTTTTGCATTTAAAATGTAATCTGCACAATGCTTCATTTAGAACTGTATGTTTAGAATTCTCCCTGTAGAATTAAATACACTTATAATTAAGTGTTTATAACTCTATATGTAGAATTCCATGTTTGAATTATATTTGTGACATTATGTATTTAAAATTATGATTAGAATTCTTTCTTTGAAATTTTGCAGCTAGAATTTATACAATTCTTTGTTTATAATTGACAACTTTATTTTATGAAGTGTTCTAAGATTCTTATTTGTAGAATTATTGTGTACAATATACTACTGGTAAAATTCTGTGTTTTAAAAGTCTATCAGAAAAGGGGTTGTTTAGAGTTCCATTTATAAAAAGTTGTCTATAATACTGTACATAGAAATGAACCTTTGAATTTCTATGTGTAGAATTACATCTATTGAATTATGTTTGAAGAACTCTACCTCTAGAACTATGGATTTAAAATTTTGTCTGTACAATTCTGTCTGTAGAATTATGTGCTTAGAACTCTACCAATCCAAGCAGTATATTTTTATGTGTGCAGCTCTCTGTATTATATATCTATGTTTATATTTCCAACTGGACAGTTTTTTTCTATAGAATAATGTGCTTAGGATTCTGTTTGTGGAATTCTGTGTTTGAAATTCTATCTTCAACAGTTTATGTGTAAAATTTTGAGCTTAGAACTCTCCCTTTGTATATTTACATTCATAGAACTATATTCATAGAATTCTATATTTAGAATTATGTGTGTTAAATTATAAATATGAGCCATGTGTTTGCATTTTATCTGTTGATTTATGTACTTAGAACTGCATCTACAGATTTCTGTGCTTAGAATTCTGCATTTGGAATTCTATCTGTAAATGTCTATATGCAGAATTTTGCATTTAGAATTTTATCTGCAAATATTTGCATGTATAAATCTATTTGTAGAATTTTGTGTCCAGAGTTCTATCTCTAGACTCATTTCCTTAAAATTCTATCTGTACAATGTGTGTTTACAGTTCTATATAAAGAATTCTGTCAGTTCAGTTCAAAACTTTGCTGTTTCAACCTCAAGTTTCAATCAAGTCACTATATTCAAAGTTACACAATATGCTGCTATTAATTTCTCTAATAAACTCCATATCACCATACTGACAATTATAGTAGCACAGAAATTAATCTGAAACAGCTTCATAAGTGGTGTCACAAACAACCTCAGGTACAGCATCACAAAAAAAATCATAAATGAAACCTTAAAATATTTCCTAATTCCCCTACAAAACTGCATGTTTACATGTGTATTTTTTAAATTTTATTTGTAAGAATCTGTGTTTAGAATTCAACCTGTAGGAATCTTAAATAGCTTCATAAATGGTGTCATAAACAACCTTGGGAATAGCATCATAAAAATCATGAATGTCATCCTAAAATGCATCCTAATACTCCTACAGAATTGTATGTCTAGATGTCTCTTTTTTCAGTTCCATTGACAGGAATTTGTGTTTAAAATTCTATCTGTACAGTGTGCTGCTTAGAATTATATCTATAGAATTCTGCATTGTGAATTCTGTTTACAGACTTCTATCCATGGAATCCAGAAAACCTACCATTTCTATGCAGTTTATCAATGTTCAGAATGTCATCACTAAACGAACACTGCTGTCTTGTAATGGCAGACTCATAGAAGAGTGAAAGTTGAGTTGTGTGTTTGTATTACTTTCTCTCTCTTCTTTGACTTTGTGTGGAGATCTCAGAGTTAACATATGAGACAAATGATAGATAGATAGACATACAGATATGTAGCTTGGGATATGAAGACTTCCTGCCATATCAGGGGTGCAAGAGAACTTGCACCTTGCAAAAATATTATTTTTGATCTTGGGAGTCAGATATTTTGGAGATAAATAATTGTGTGTGAATTAAATAAGACACAATTATTCCGAGCAAATCCATGAACTTCTATTTTAGAGTTCTAACTATGGAACTTTACAGTTAGTCTTCTATTTGCAGGATTCTGTATTTAAAATTCCGCATGTAAAATTTTCTCTGAATAATACTATGTTTAGAATTCTAGGTGTAGATGTTTGAGATTACAGTTCTAACTTTAGATTTCTATGTGTAGTTTTCTCTGCTTGGAGTTATATATATATATATTAACCATTCTTTATACATAATTCTTACTTATGTCAAATGTTGTCTGCAGAAACCCGTGTTTAGAATTCTAGCTGTATAATTATGTGCTTACAGTTCTGTCTGTAGAATTCTTTGCTTAGACCTCTGGCCATTGAATTCTATGATAATAAATGTCTATTGGGATGTAATCTATATAATTCTATGTTTAGAATTTTGTGTTTATAATTCTTTTTCTAGAATTCCAAATTTAGATTTCTATCTGTAGAATTATGTGTTTAGAATTCCATCTGCAGATTTTTATCTGTAGAATTATGTTTCTGAATTTTGAATTCTTTGTGTGAAAGTCTGCATGTAGAAATCACTGTTTAGAATTCCATGTGTAAATTCTATCATATTCTCTTTGCAATTCAGTGTTTATAATTCTAGCTTTAGAATTGTGTCTATAAAAGTATGTATTATCATTATATGCACAATCCTTGGTTTAGACTTCTATCTGTACAGTCTTATATGCAACATTCTGCATTTAGAAATCTAACTATAAAGTTCTGAATTTACAGTTTTGTCTGCAAAATTCTATCTGTAGAAGTACATGTTTAGCATTCTACATAAAATTACATGTTTAGAATTCTAGCTGTAGAACTATGTCTACAAATTTCTATATCTGAACTCTTTCTGTAATTATGGATTATTTGTGTAGAATTCCACATGAAGAATTCTGATTTTAGAATTTTGTGGTATTCTATATGTCCATCTCTTGAGTCTGAAGTTGAATTTGCAGAATTATTTTATTACAATTCTATATATAGTACTGGATTTATGTCTATTAATCCAAGAATTGAAAGACTGATTCACAAATGACTAAACCCAGTACACTCCAAAAACCTAAAATAGTGAAAACAAGCACTTTAATTTTGTGAGCCATTAACCCTCCCACAAATTTCAGACATATTTTTTTTAGAAGAGTGGTGGTGTTATATGAAGTCTTTTTCCTAAGGTAAGGTGTATGTTGGAGGTTAGGGGCAGGATTAGGGCTAGAGTTAGTGCATAGTAGTCAGGTGGAGCAACAGAGGCTATCCTCCCATCTTCCACCTAATATATTCTAACCCTAACCCCAACCCTAGACCTTACCTTATAAAATTCTAACTGTAATACTACAACTATACAATAATCATTGATATATAACACATACAATAACACACACATACACACAAAAACACTACACATAACCCTAACTTAACCCTTATTCTAACCCTGACCCTCAAACACTCACATATACACTCCTATCATTTATCCCCTTACCTAACCTTCATCCTAACCCTAATTCACTAATACGCACACAAATGCACTCTTAGCGCCTAACCTATACTCACCTGTACAAATCAATATTTCTGGTTACATTTCCACCATTCAGGCAAATGCATATTCAAACAAATATTCAAACATTTATTCCCACGCTCTGTTCTTTCCACAACAGAGACCACATAGAACTGTAGAATTTTACTTTTAGAATTCTGTCTGTAAGTATAACTGTAGAATTCCAAGCATAGAATTATATGCGTAGACTTTTATCTGAAGAATTGTGTGTGTAAATTTCTATCTGCAGAATTCTGTGCTAGTGTTCTTTCTCTTACATTGTGTGTTTATAATCTTATTTGAGGATTCTTTCTTTAGAATTATGTGATTAGTATTATGTCTTCAGAATTCCCTCTGTAAAACTGTGCATGTAGAATCTCTCTGAAATTCAGTGTTTGAAGTAACACGTGCTAGCAATGATTCCCTTCTTTTTGGAGATTTCCCCCATCTTTCAGTTGGTGCAACTGTAGAGTTAGTATAAATATGTACACACACACACACACACACACACACACACACACATATATATATATATATATATATATATATATATATATATATATATATATATATATATACACACACACACACACACACACACACACACACACACACACACACACACACACACACACACACATTGGATGGGCTTATCCCCTACATGTGGAGGTGCAGGGGTCTTTCCCCCTCCAAAAACACTTTTTTCACCCCTCTGTGTTTTTAGGCATTATTTTTCACTGTGTGTGATCCTCATGGTTTGACCACTCAGCAATCCATAGTAGAAACTTCACAAATGTGTGCGCTGCCATAAATAGGATTTGCATGGTTTGTCTTCTTTGAAATCTAGAAAGCAGCATGAATCATAGTAGGAAATCATACTTTTTGTTCCAGCAGAATGAGGGCCTGTCAGTGTGTTGATAAACTGCAGTGCTCGTGTTGTATGGAAGATCAAATTCACGTGGCGTACACTGTCAAGACAGTAAAACACCTTAACACCAAATTATCAGTCTTCATTTACTGTAGGCATGTATGATTTACATGTGAAAGTTCAGTGAAAGAAAGACAGTTTAAAAGGAGCTGAACATCTACAATGCTACCAACTAAATGTGTCACAATGGGATAGCAGCAAACAGTAGGTGGTTTCTGAAGTGCACTGCTCAGTGATAATGCCAAAGACCAAGTCTTGAGAAATCTGATTTTTTTTTTTTTACTTAACCACAGAGTGGAGCCCTTTTGCATAATACATCACTGAGGTGATGTGATACAGTAAAAACTTACATTAGAGGACATTTTGTTACAACATTGCGTGGGGACTCATAGGGCTGAGTTGAGATACAGAGCTGCTGTGATTCTTATATCTTCCTACAACGGCACTGACACAGCAGTGTTTTTTTCTATTTATCTGTAGTATGATGTGTGCTATATTGCTAATGCTTTTTCCATTTCAGAGGTTTGTAGTTATGTGTTTTTTAGCATATGTTAATTTTCGTATTAACTAATTTAATTTATATTCTTGATTGAGACTCATGTTGTGTTCTACATAATATATTGAACACAAGATGAAATGTAATAGATATAGTATGTATTTTTGATTGTAATTCTATATATATATATATATATATATATATATATATATATATATATATATATACATATTTTGAATGCATCTCTATGACATATTCATATACAACAGGTTTATAGTTATGTGATTCTTAGCATAAATTTTGTATTAATTAGTCTATACTTCTGATTGGTTGATTATGTTTTGAGTTAGTATTTAAATGGTTTGAATTTATGGCAGTTGTATAAGTCTGATGAAGCGTTCTTGAAACGTGAAAGCGCTTACTTGCTGCAGTATTAAAGTTTTAAACTTCACTTGGCTGTGTTGAGCTTCCTCTGTTTTTGGACTTTGGATTTTTGGAATTTCGGTGGAAGGCTCTTTACTCAGCGCCACTTTGTTGTTTTATACATTATAAACAAGTTAATCAATTTAAATATAAACCCTTTTATTACCTGCTGTATAGCAAACTGGCTAACTAATAGAACCCAGTCTATTAGTATGGGAGGCATGCTCTCTTCAGAAAGGGTAGTTATCAATAGTATTGCCAAAGGATCAGTCCTACCCCTTATGTTTGGTATTTAATTCTCTGATGTCAAGGTTGACATCAAGGGTCAGTGGCTGATCAAGTTTGGAGATGGCTACAAACTTGGAGTTGTCATAAATCTCCCATCTGACATTTAAATTCCTCAAGAGGGTCTAAACACACCAATAAGTGGTGTCTAGACCACAACCTAAAACTGGGTACCAAGAGATGCAGCATTCTGTCCTTAAGCAACACTGGGCATCCATACAATTATCACAAAGATGACCTCTCCCCTTTGTAAATTGCCTCAGCCATTAGAGACTGAGGTGCTTTCCTTGACAATGAACTATCCTTTTGTTACCATGTATCCATGTTAGGTAATCCTTTTGCCTTGTCAAACTAATCACCAGGGATATTTCATTCAGTTCTAAGGAAGTTATCAACCCTCTCTACTTGTCCCTCATCAGTCCCAGAACAGAGTATAATGACGCCTTTGGTAGGTATCTATCTATGCATATGACCAAGCTTGAGAGACCTCAGCATATCCTCACTAAGATAATCAAAGGCATGTCTTCCCTGAGCTACACAAACTGCTTTAAAGCACTCTCTCTCTCCTTTCACTTTCGTACAGACTCTTGAGAGGTGACCACCATAGCTCTCAACCACTAAGTGCAAGAAATCTGAACAAAGCTAAAAGATAATTGGAAGACAAAGGCCCAAAATCAGGGACAATTTTTAAATATTGCTCTTATAACCTTAACAAGTTGATAAAATAATAGGTTTTGTATTAGCATGCATTTTTCTGAAGGATATGAAGTCTAAAACTCAAATATCTGTCATTATTTAGGGACATCAGTTCTTAGTTATTTGCCAGAAAACTACAAATTTTATGAGGAATACAGCAAAAATATGAGCCAAAATCTGGACATTCTGCTAAAATCTGGCCAATGAGAGATATGGTGACCACTGTCTAGCTTAGAGAACCCTGAAGAATCCAGTCCTACGTGACTTTTACAATTTTGCAAAGCTAATAATACTCTTAATAGAGTCTGAGGAGATTCTAATTTTACTGAATTATAAATAGGACCTACTGGTTAGAGAGAGATATCAATGAAAAGTCCTCTTTTATGGAAGGCACTTACTTTGGATATAAAGCAAAGTAGCTCCCTGACCCTCTTTTAGTGTAACTTGGATGACTGGATGGGCAATCAATAAATATACCTTGGGTCTGGCCCCTCAAGCCCACACTGAAAATGGTCAAAACTAAGTATAAATTGGACATGCCAATGGGTACCTACAATTTGGGTTATTGTGGCTAGGCTACTAACAGTTATCCAGATCAACAGTCTACTATATAATGCTGATGCCCAACTGTGTACTATTGAGCATTCCATCAGCTCTTACTGGTCATACATGTTTGGTGTGCTTTGGCTTTCCTCTTGTTTAGTGGATATCTCACACAAAATTTTTTATGATTCTCATTTTTGAATTTTATAAGATTCACCATAATCATCATCATCATCCTGCACTTTTCCAACATTTCCTGCAAACAGTTGGGGTGTCATATCAAATATTGCCTCCTAACTCATTTCAAACCCACTGTCCTACATATTTCGACAGTCATCCCAGACTGCTGCATTTCTTAATTCATGCAATCCACCCATCTCTTGGTTGAACAGCCTTGTGTCTACTTACCTTCCTCCTGTCTCTACCAAATCTGCTTTAGCAAATCATCTTCTTCTTTTTTTTTTCTTGCACAATTTAGAGATGCAACATAATCTGCTCTCATTTGGTCTTCTCTGCAATTCAAGCTACTTTGGTTTCTGCTCTGATGTGCTGGTTTCTTTGTCTGCCCCAAAGTGTGCCTCCTGCTAATCATCTCAGTCACTTCATCTCTGTTTCCTCCAGCATTCTCAGCTGTTCTACCATCACAGCTCAGATATCTGTACCTCACAGAAGCACTGATTACACCAATGCATACTTTACTTTTCAGCTTCTTTGGCATTATTCTCTCACATACTACCTCTGACACTTTGTGCCATTTGGTTACAGCAGCTCTGATTTTAGCCTTGGTTCCAATATTCAGTTTTTTTTCTCCACAACCACACCTCTGACATACATGAGGCTATTAATCTGTTCCACAATTTTCACTTCTGTCTCAATTTTCAGCATGTTCTGATACCCCGTTTGCTGCCATGTCCACCATCTTTTCTGTTGTCAGTTTCATCTCACGTGCCTTCAGCTTGCATTCTACACCTCTATCATTTGCTGAAGTTACCCTTCAGATTCTACTTTTAGTGTCATATCATCTACATACAGCAACTTTGTTGCTCTATCTCCACCAGCCCATACATTCACTCTCTTCAACACCTTCATGCAATATGGCAGGTGTTTGATACCTCTGTACTGCCTTGTGTTGTGAATATCCTCTTTGTTTTTCCACATTGGCACTAGAATGCTTATTCTCCAGTCATCTGACATCTCTCTGTCTCTCTGTACCATGATAAGCACCCTCAGAGGTCACATGTCCCTAAAGATGTCCAACAACTTGAGCATATCTTCTGTAACTTCACCTGAGCCTACCACTTTCCGTGAATTTATTTCCCTTAGTGCATTTCATATTTCTTTGAATTCTCTTTCTTATGCTATCTTCCATTTGACTTTAATGTACTCTGGACTGGTGAATAGTCTGTTGCTGGCATCACTTATGAATGTTTAATATCCTCTTTATCTTTCTCTTATTGACTTCCAAGCTCATACAGATTTATTCCTGCCATATTCTGAGTCATTTTCTGGGTCATTTTCCAGGAGATAGTAGAGAGGCTCCTATGTCTTGGTTGTTGCCATTGCAACTGCTCTCTTAGCCTCTTTGTTAGCCAGCCAGTATTCCTTTTTAGTTTAGTCCATCTTTTTTATCTTCAACTTCTTCCTGCACCCCTTCTTTCTTTTGATAACTTCTTGGACCTGCCTTCCATCACTAGGTTTCTTTATATACTTTTGTTGTACACCTTGTTCAACCGCAGACCTGTTCTAGCATGTTCACAGAGATTCTGCCATTCTTCTGCTCACCTGCTTTCTCTTCTTCTTATGGTGATAGAATAAGAATTTCCTTTAATTTTTGTGTTTTGGCTCAAATCACCTTCCAGGTCTTCAGCTCAGTCTCTGTTGATCATAGAGACTTTCTGACCACATCTTCCAGCTGACTGTGGCCAACAATAGTTTATCCTGGAGAACAACCATTTCACTAGGGATGACTTTGCAATCTTTAATTTGAACTCAGAGCCTTTTCCTTACTAGAACAAAATCTAACTGATTACATGCTGGCCACTCTTATATGTGATCTTGAGATCATGTCTCTTGATGAACTATGTGTTGCCACCATTATGCATTTGCTAGTCAAAAGTTTAGAACAGTCACCCCTTCATTATTACCTGCTGATTAAGGTATATAAACCCATGCAATACTCATATCCAGTTCTACCTACCCTATTATGAACATTCGAGTCACATATTAGCAAGACCAACTCATTTTGTCTCAGTGTAGCAAAACTTAGTTAATTTTTGTTAGGCTGACTGGTTTTACATCCAGCCTTCACTCAACAGATCTCCTTCAGGTAACCCAGTATTGACAGCATGACACTGCCCATTTAGTAGCTTATTGGGCTATGGCTGTTAGGATTTATGGTGGGTACACACTGGCCAATAGGACTACACAGACTCATAGTTCGATTTGTATATATACGTGATATAAGTCAGTGTACACCAGCTCCTCATTTTTAACAACAAAAATACCCATATCATTTTTGATGGCATTTCCGCATTACCAGGAGCCGGTTTGTATACTACCAAGTGACTAGCCCTGACACAGCATGCCATGGTCTCCTGGAAGATTGATTGGGCTTTAATTTGTATGCTTATTGCTGACCTGGATTCCTCCAGCTAGGTAATAGATACAACATTATTCCCTGCAGCTGACACATCTGTAAACTGTATGTGGCTCTGGTATCTAGTATCTACCATGTACCTGCTCTACACAAATGCAAATGTCCCTTATGAATCCTGACTTTTATTTATGACTCTGTGTTTAGAATTATGCCCTGGGATTCAGAAACATGTTCCCATGGGTGAAGTACTACATGACTGGATTGTGAATTTTTTTAAACTGTCTGTATTTCATGAATTAAGGATAATGTGGTTATTCACTTAAACTAAATGTTATTGCATTTAGGTACACTATTGTTTAGTTTAGATGTATGTCTAGCCCCATTCTGTCTGTGATGCATGGAAAATTTGAAAAACTCATGATCCCGTCACAGAGCATTTCACACATGCTAAACTGTTCCTGAATCCCAGGAATGCTGTGGAATTTTGTTGTTTAGACTTCTGTCTGTGAAAGTCTACATATTGAATTCTGTCCGTGAAATACTGTGTTTAGAGCTCTGTCTGTAGAATTCTCTCCAAAGAACATTATCTGTTGAATTCTGTGTATAAAATTATCTCTATAGAACTTAGTATAGAATTATGTACTTATATAGGAGATTACTAGGCAAGTGGTCCTAGAGCCTTTACAATCCTAGCAATGTTAATCCCAAGTATCCCCATTTGTTCTTTTTGGGTAGTTCGCAGAACAAATTTATGCACAGAGCAGGTCTGTTATAAACACTGGCTGCCCCTGTCCATGAAGGACATGGGTGTCACCCCAGGGGCAAATTTGCAGTCTCCCATCAAATTATCTAGGTTGTGTTTGAATAGGGTCAGTGAGGAGCTCTGTTTTATGTGAATAGGAAGTCTATTCCAGAGAAGCGACAGTCTCTAGGAGACATATCTGTCTCTCCAGCATGTTCTGTTAATGTCATAAGTTAAGTTGAAATCCCTAGAACGAGTGACTCATGTCATTTGACTTGCAGAAGTGCAGCATTTCCATTAGGACAGGGTTGGAGATTGCCCTATAGGTCAGGCACAAGTCACCTCTCAGCAGCCTATAAGATACAGAGTAAAGTGACAGGGCGTTCAACCTCTCCATGTAAGTCATGGTTTGGAGTCCCTGTATTTTCTTAGTGAGAAACCTGAGGTCTGTCCAGCTGCTGCAGGTGTCTGGTGAGGTACATCAAAAAGGGTGCATTATACTCTATTAGTGGTCTGATAAGGGTCAAGTACAGTGGAATTATAACATCCCTTTGACATGGATCTATCTCCTTGCTTATGAGGTATGCTATATAGTAGCTTTTCTTACTACTGTCAAAACTTTCAGATTGCTATCAACCTGTGTTTCCAAGTCTCGCACCACTGTGTTAGAACTCAGGGGTGTGCTGTCAATATTGTAATTTGTAGGGAATTCTATTTTGCTGAAGGGAATAATAATAATCCATTTTTTTCCATTTAGTTTTAGACTATGGCTTTGGCACTAATCATTTGTTTGTGTTAAGCCCTTCTTGTAATATGTTGACATCATTGGGGGACTCAATGATTGTTCCTAGTTTGCAATCATCAACGAACCTGGTGAGCCAAAGGCCATCAACTTTGGCTTGGACTTCTGAGAAATAGATGACAAACAGTAAGGGGCCTAGCACAGACCCCTGTGGTACTCCACTGGTAACAGGTCTACTACTGGAGGTGAAGTCACCAGTTCTGACAGAGTGTATTCTGCCACTGAGCCAACTGGCTATCTATCTAGTAATGTAAGAGTTAATCCCTATTTTTAATTTCTCCAAATCTTTGGGGTTTCTGATACCATGATGAGAATGGACCCCATTCCTAAGTCAAAGTATGATTAAAGTTCATGAAATTAGTATTGTTTCACTCTGATGTCGGCCAGAAGTGCTCTTTGCAGCAACTTCAGTGTGCCCAGTAATGACTCTTTCTGCAATTCATACAATATTACATGTATTGGTAGCATATTTAAATACAATTGTAAATTCTTTTTTATAAGACCCGTCACTCATACTACTGCTAGAACTGCCTGGGTATCTTTCTTCCACATTGCTCTCATTTCTGCCTGCAAATCCTGCTATTTTATGACTTTGTGTCTCTCTGTATGCAGGACACTATAGTGTCCTCACTGAGTGTGGTGATTTCAATGATCAATGCTACTTCTGTCTTCTTTTCATGGACCACTATATCTGGTTTTCTCACATCTATCTTTTGAACTGTTAGTAATGGGTGATCCCATGTGATGTCAGCTTAATCATTTTCCATGATGCTATGTGGCTCATGTTTTCAGTATTTTTCAGCTACTTCAATATTATAATGTTTGCACAATCCCCAGTACAACAGTTTTGCCACATTATTATGCCTTTCAGTATTCAGTCCTTCTGCCATTAGAATATCACAACCAGCAACAAGGTGTGGAACTGTTTCCAATTCTGTTTTACAAAACCTACATTTGTCTGTTTCTCCCACATGTTCAATGGACTTTGTAAACCAATGTGTACATAGTCCACTATCTTGGCCTGCCAATCTTTTGGTTTGAATTCTCCTCTCCTTAACCATTCCTGAATTCGATCCAGATCAACATGAGGTTCTTCCAGGAGTTTTCTATACTTGCAACTATATGCATTTTCTACAGTTCTTGCCTTCTCATCTGATCCTTCACCTTATATTCTTTATTTTGTTTTTTGGCACTTTCAGTTGCTGCCTGATTTTTATCTACTTCTGGTTTGATTTCCATTCCCGCTTGATGCCGATATGCTTCTGATAGACTAAGAAGGGAAGTCATCTTGGATTTATTCTCCTCATGTTTCAAAACTTTCACTACGTTTGGGCCTTGTGAAGTCAGCAGATATGTATGCAGCCCCACAATTGCAGATCTATACATGTAATCAATTTCAAGGAGCCCCCTACCTCCTTCGGAACAGAGAATATATAAACTTGTATGCACTGATTTTTAAAAATCACTTGATGAGTATGAAGCATCCTTCTTGTTTTCCTGTCTAATCTTTCCAACACCTTTTGGGGTCGGTCAGTCACTCCAAAACTGTAAGTTAGGAGAGGAAGAGCAAATTGGTTTATAGCTTGAATTTTGTTCCTAGATGTCAACACTGTTTTCAGGATTAATTTAAGTCTTCTAAAATATTCCTTACTATGTTTTATTTGCATTTCTTCATGTTTTATTGTTGATCCTTCATCAATTACCAAATATTTATATACTCCCTCTTGCTCAATTTCTTTTATATCACATTCTTGTCCCAAACTGATGTTTTCTTGGTGCTGCAGCTTTCCTGCTTTAAAGGGTTCTTTTTGCACATTTATCAAGACCAAATGACATTCTTATATCATCTGAAAAAGTTTTGACTACTTGCAGTTGTGCGGTTGTGCTTTCAGTTCCTCCTCCTCTGAGCTATACAGTTTTAAATTGTCAAAAAAGAAAAGATAAGTCTTAACACTTTGTTGTTTTCTAGGAGCCAAATTATAGCCATGACCTAATCAGTTAAGTAGACAGCTTAATAGGTTAAGGGCAAGGCAAAAGAGCAACATTGACAGAGTCACCCTGGAATATCACCTTTTGGATTTTTATCCCTGGAATAATAATTTGTCCTTTATAATTTCTTAACTACAATGTGGTTTGCCACTGTTTCTTGGTCAGTGTGATGTAGATTTATCAGTAGAGGCTGTATCTTACACATTTTTAAGCACTCTTTTATCCATGAATGTGGGATACTGTCAAATGCTATTTTGTAGTCAATCCATGCCATACTTAGATTCTTCCCCTTTTTAAAGTTCTGCACTGTGACTTTATTTAACAACAAATGATCCTTTGTTCCATATGACTTTCCTTTATTACCCTTTTGTTCTATTGCCATAATTGAGTTTTCTTCTAAATGACTATAAACTCTGTCGGCATCAGTTCCAGTGTATAGTTTATATGTCGTTGGAAGGCAAGTTATTGGTCTATAATTTTTAGGATAGCTTGCAGGTTCAGTCTTAAGTAGGAGAATTGTTTTTCTTGTTGCAAGCCAGGTTGGTGTCTGTTCAGGGTATGCATATAAACATAGTTCTTACTTATGGCTAAATCTTCGTGCAAAAATGTTAATACTTTTAACCAGAAATTAAGTACTGCATCTGGGCCTGGGGTTTTCCAATTAGAGGCTTTTCTTAACTTTGTTTCAATCTCTCTGGCTGTTACTTCATTGCATTTCATATCCTGTACCTTTGAACTTCTTATTCTTTCTTTTACTTCTTCTGTTCATTTAGCATCTTTGTTATGTTCCACAGGATTTTCATAAATATTTCTCCAAAATGTATCTATTTCTTCTTTTTTTGTGTGGTATTTCAATTCCTTTTACCTTGTTTCCCAATTCTCTAAAAACTTTTTTTAGGTCATCAACAAATTACTTATTTTGTACTTTTCATTTATATTTATCTGGGTATCTTCTAAGTTTTTCTGCCTGTACTGATATTTTTAGTTTATTATCTGTGATAGTGCATGATAAATCCTGATCCATTATAATACTGAACATTGCTTTTATCACGGCTATCTTTCTATTTTTGTTGATCTGTTCCCTCTTCTATGCTCTTCTAACAATGATACTTCTTGTCTTAACTACTTTATAGTTTTCTCTATTTGATACTTCCATGATGGCATTCGATTTCTCCTCTTCCTTTCCCTTACTACCCTGTGTTCTTGTGGTATCATTTCATCTATTAGTTTAGCTGCACAGTAATATATCATGTTTACTTATGTTCTATTGCATGGATCTCTATGAACAGTCCTAATTACTGTGTTCATTTGTTTTATCAAACGTCTGACTTTTTGAGTTGTATTGACCTTCTGCAGTCTATTTCTTTCATTGATCTTAATATGACTATCTACCTCTATTAAATCAAGCAACTCTTCTCTTAGCTCATTTCCTTCTAAACTGAGGGGACATTTTTTGTTCTCCGTTTCCTGATGGCATTCTATATAAAGTTCTATATAAACATCTTTCTATGCTACATTCTCTTCAGTTTCATCCTGTGTCATCCATTGCTCTATTATATGATAACTCACTGACCTATCACTCTTCAACATTGACTGAGTCATAGTAGCCAGTTTCCTGTTCCTTCTCTTGTTGTTCAGCTTCAAGTGAATATTTATACTGGTTTCCTATGGAAGGCTCCAACATATCTTCATATGGCAACTGACCAGTTGCTTCCCATTCCACTGGTTTCTCCTTAATTTGGATGTCCATTTCTCTATTTTGCTGTGGTGCTTTCTGAGTTAGATATACTACACTGACTCCTTCACTTCGCAGGTACTCCATAACCTCAGTTTCTATTTCTTTCACTTCTCCATTACTACTGATTATATTTTCACACTTCCTCAGATGCTTCTTTTTCCAAACAGATAATGTTCTTTCACAAATCTGTTGTAGTAATGAACGCAAATTTTTATTTGAAGCTTCTGACAGTTTTTCTTGTGGATTGTATTAATGAACACACATTTTTATTTCAAGCTCCTGACAGTTTTCCTCTAATTTCTCTCTTAATCTTTTTGTATAGCGTGTGTCTGGAAATTCTGAGCTTTTTACATAATAGTAACAATACATAATTTCTTTCTTATCCTCAATAGTCCACTCTATCATCTTTATGGCTCTTCTTTGGTCTATCAATTTTTGTGATTTTTGTGGACTGCTACTTCCTTCTACAACAGGGGGGGGGGCATCCTCCCCAGGGCCTGGCCTGGCCCCATTGTAGGAATATTTCCATATTTTGAGGATTCTACAATGTCATATTTTTCAGTCCTGGCACCAGTGCACCTACTAGGATTGGGCACTTTTTTATCCTAGGTCTTGTGCACCCAGCTATCTTTTTTAATTTTTGACCTATTTGTGTCCATAATATATGCTATATAAAATACAGTCCATATATCAGTGTTATCTTGGTGAGATTTTGTGAAAAACAGGGTCCACCTCGTGAAGGTACTGACCAAGACTTGAGGATGAATTCAATTTCAGCAAAACTACTCTCCTTTGCTTGCTGACTTATCATCTCTCTATTTGGACCCCTACCTCTATTTGGATATGGAGTTTGGAGCAGATTTGTATTGTAGGGTTGTACTATTGTAAATTCTGCCTGCTTCCTGTTGGATGCTGTTATTGGAATCTCAGGCAAACTGAAGATATGTGACTTTAATTTACAGTTTGTTGTAACACATCTCATATTTAGTGATGTTTCTACTATATTGCATGACAGAGTAGATTTATTTAATTTGGTAAAAATATATGTTTCAGTCACTTTACCTATAATCCTAATAGGTGACATGAATTGTCATGACAGAAGAAATAAAGAAAAAAATCAAAAATATGTTACAGTACTTAAAGTATTGTAATGTGGCAATCTTATTTAGGCCTGTGTGTAGGTGATATATACACAAGAGGTGCACTGAAGACAGAAATTTAATATTTTGTGTACTCTGTAGGTTTACATCTTCTTGCTATTAGTATTTTAGATAATTATTTTTCTGAACATAATATATTATTTGAAACTGGTCTTGCCATCAATTTTATTATAAAAGGAAAGGGGATAAAACATTTGAGTAGTTGGATGTAGGATACAAATGAATGAAAAAAGGAGAATTAGCACTATGGGAATTGTATACATCCTTGATACTTTCTATGCTATTTGGACTCATTGGTGGCAATTATTTAAAGATAAATATACACTTACAGTTTGTGCAGTTGAAGAAAAAGGGTGCAGAAAAGATATATATTATCAGGCTGTATGGCAAGCATTCAAGGCAGAACTGGGTATACACAAGATGAAAAAAATCTAGACTAGGAGAAATGATTGAATAATTTTAATAAAGGGAAGATAGTTGTCTTATTATATAAACAACAGTATTTTATTTCAGGTACTTAGCAAGAACTTTCTCCTTTGTTTAGAAAAATTCATAAAGAAAAAAAAAATAGCTATTACTATGCTTAAAAATAGAAGAGGGGATGTAGCAAGAACTCATAGGTTCATAGGTACATAGGTTGGTACTAGGCTATCGGCCCTAGGGCCTATACAAGGCTAGCCATAACAATTCCCTGGCTATTTCTTCCCACACTATTTACTTCCCTGGACCCCTGTCTAGCAGGGTGACTGACGTGATCCCAGGGGTGAATTTCCTTTCTCCCATCCAATCGTCAAGGTTTCTTTCGAAGAATGGGATTATGGACATAACTGAATGTTCCTTTCAAAGTTGTATGTTTCTTTTCTGTTAATTGGAAAATATGAACTGTTGATTGGCTTTCTATGGAAAATAATTATTTCTTAGATAAACAGATTACTTTGGAGAAACATAATAAGGTGTTAGGTTTCCTTCAAAGGATCTGCCCTCCAGGCGTTGATGGGATCACTTATACATTTTATAGACGTATGTGTTTATCTCAAAAACAGATCTTTTTAAAAGTACTGAATGAATGATTGGCTGAACAGGCTATGACAGACTGGATATGTGAGGGATTTGTCTGTTTTACATATAAAAAAGGAGACATATTTGATATACACAGTTAGAAACCCTTGACCATGAATAAACGGACTATAACATTTTTTGTAAACTTTTACAAGTTAGATTAAGTATAATTGCACATAAATGCTTTAATGTTGAGTTATTTGTTATCAAAAGTAAGCAAATTAGAGGCATGTTAATTTTTATGAGAGATTATGGCTAGTGTATTGGATGGATTTATGAATGGTGTTTTATTAGCTTGTGTTGTTCAAAAAGCCTATGGTACCACATCTCATGATGTAATGTAGGATGTCTTAGATAGTTATGGTATTAGTTATAAGATCATAAATTCAACACACTTCAACAACACAGTTCAATCATAGCCTCACCTCAGGATTTGTGCCTGCTGAATGGTGCACAGCGACGGCTATCCCACTCCACAAGGGGGAGCCACC